>NW_027193327.1:0-226607 GCF_032444005.1 Ranitomeya imitator | reverse complement strand
GCCCAGGCCTTAAGCCTAGCCCGCACTTGTGCCCCCTGCCTTGATCCTAGCCAGCACTTGTGCCCAGGCCTTAAGCCAAGCCCGCACTTGTGCCCCTGCCTTAAGCCTAGCCCGCACTTGTGCCCCTGCCTTAAGCCTAGCCCGCACTTGTGCCCAGGCCTTAAGCCTAGCCCGGCACTTGTGCCCAGGCCTTAAGCCCAGCCCGCACTTGTGCCCAAGCCTTAAGCCTAGCCCGCACTTGTGCCCAGGCCTTAAGCCTAGCCCGCACTTGTGCCCAGGCCTTAAGCCTAGCCCGCACTTGTGCCCAGGCCTTAAGCCCTAGCCCCGCACTTGTGCCCAGGCCTTAAGCCTACCCCGCTCTTGTGCCCAGGCCTTAAGCCTAGCCCGCACTTGTGCCCAGGCCTTAAGCCTAGCCCGCACTTGTGCCCCCTGCCTTGATCCTAGCCAGCACTTGTGCCCAGGCCTTAAGCCAAGCCCGCACTTGTGCCCCTGCCTTAAGCCTAGCCCGCACTTGTGCCCCTGCCTTAAGCCTAGCCCGCACTTGTGCCCAGGCCTTAAGCCTAGCCCGCACTTGTGCCCAGGCCTTAAGCCCAGCCCGCACTTGTGCCCAAGCCTTAAGCCTAGCCCGCACTTGTGCCCAGGCCTTAAGCCTAGCCCGCACTTGTGCCCAGGCCTTAAGCCAAGCCCGCACTTGTGCCCCTGCCTTAAGCCTAGCCCGCACTTGTGCCCCTGCCTTAAGCCTAGCCCGCACTTGTGCCCAGGCCTTAAGCCTAGCCCGCACTTGTGCCCAGGCCTTAAGCCTAGCCCGCACTTGTGCCCAGGCCTAAAGCCTAGCCCTGCCCTAGCCTGCCCACTGTGCCCAGGCCTAAAGCCTAGCCCGCACTTGTGCCCAGGCCTTAAGCCTAGCCCGCACTTGTGCCCTGGCCTTAAGCCTAGCCCGCACTTGTGCCCTGGCCTTAAGCCTAGCCCGCACTTGTGCCCAGGCCTTAAGCCAAGCCCGCACTTGTGCCCCTGCCTTAAGCCTAGCCCGCACTTGTGCCCCTGCCTTAAGCCTAGCCCGCACTTGTGCCCAGGCCTTAAGCCTAGCCCGCACTTGTGCCCAGGCCTTAAGCCTAGCCCGCACTTGTGCCCAGGCCTAAAGCCTAGCCCGCACTTGTGCCCAGGCCTAAAGCCTAGCCCGCACTTGTGCCCAGGCCTTAAGCCTAGCCCGCACTTGTGCCCTGGCCTTAAGCCTAGCCCGCACTTGTGCCCTGGCCTTAAGCCTAGCCCGCACTTGTGCCCCGGCCTTAAGCCTAGCCCGCACTTGTGCCCCGGCCTTAAGCCTAGCCCGCACTTGTGCCCCGGCCTTTAGCCTAGCCCACACTTGTGCCCCGGCCTTAAGCCTAGCCCGCACTTGTGCCCAGGCCTTAAGCCTAGCCCGCACTTGTGCCCAGGCCTTAAGCCTAGCCCGCACTTGTGCCCAGGCCTTAAGCCTAGCCCGCACTTGTGCCCAGGCCTTAAGCCTAGCCCGCACTTGTGCCCAGGCCTTAAGCCTAGCCTGCACTTGTGCCCCCTGCCTTGATCCTAGCCAGCACTTGTGCCAAGGCCTTAAGCCTAGCCCGCACTTGTGCCCAGGCCTTAAGCCTAGCCTGCACTTTTGAGCCCCTTGAATGCTTGTTTGTTTGTTTTTGTCTTCAGCTTCATGTTGGTTATGCACATAGGGCCAGCTTTACGCTCTTCGCTCTTGTCCCGTCTGAATGCGCATGCACGACTGTAATTGGGGAAGAAGGCATTACCCATTTACGGAGGACAGACAAGAAGTGCCTGGTCGCTTGGAGCATGGGGTTATGGAGAGGCTCCGCACTGTACAACAAAGGATCTAGTCCTAAATGTCCAAGTACAGAGTAGAGGGGTGAAAGCTAGCTCTTCACCCCTATGGGTGCCTAACCCTTTATGCAAAGAGTGCAAAGAGTTAGCTGAATGCCTTAAGCCTAGCCAGCACTTGTGCCCCCTGCCTTGATCCTGGCCAGCACTGCACTTGTGCCCATGCCGTAAGCCTAGCCCGCACTTGTGCCCAGGCCTTAAGCCTGGCTGGCACTTGTGCCCATGCCTTAAGCCTAGCCGGTACTTGTGGCCCCTGCCTTGATCCTAGCCAGCACTGCACTTGTGCCCAGGCCTTAAGCCTAGCCCGCACTTGTGCCCCGGCCTTAAGCCTAGCCCGCACTTGTGCCCAGGCCTTAAGGCTAGCCCACACTTGTGCCCCCTGCCTTGATCCTAGCCCGCACTTGTGCCCAGGCCTTAAGCCTAGCCTGCACTTGTGCCCCGGCCTTAAGCCTAGCCCGCACTTGTGCCCCGGCCTTAAGCCTAGCCCGCACTTGTGCCCCGGCCTTAAGCCTAACCCGCACTTGTGCCCAGGCCTTAAGCCTAGCCCGCACTTGTGCCCAGGCCTTAAGCCTAGCCCACACTTGTGCCCCGGCTTTAAGCTTAGCCCGCACTTGTGCCCCGGCTTTAAGCTTAGCCCGCACTTGTGCCCCGGCCTTAAGCCGAGCCCGCACTTGTGCCCAGGCCTTAAGCCTAGCCCGCACTTGTGCCCCGGCCTTAAGCCTAGCCCGCACTTGTGCCCAGGCCTTAAGCCTAGCCCGCACTTGTGCCCAGGCCTTAAGCCTAGCCCGCACTTGTGCCCAGGCCTTAAGCCTAGCCCGCACTTGTGCCCAGGCCTTAAGCCTAGCCCGCACTTGTGCCCAGGCCTTAAGCCTAGCCCGCACTTGTGCCCCCTGCCTTGATCCTAGCCAGCACTTGTGCCCAGGCCTTAAGCCTAGCCCGCACTTGTGCCCAGGCCTTAAGCCAAGCCCGCACTTGTGCCCCTGCCTTAAGCCTAGCCCGCACTTGTGCCCCTGCCTTAAGCCTAGCCCGCACTTGTGTCCAGGCCTTAAGCCTAGCCCGCACTTGTGCCCAGGCCTTAAGCCTAGCCCGCACTTGTGCCCAGGCCTTAAGCCTAGCCCGCACTTGTGCCCAGGCCTTAAGCCTAGCCCGCACTTGTGCCCTGGCCTTAAGCCTAGCCCGCACTTGTGCCCTGGCCTTAAGCCTAGCCCGCACTTGTGCCCAGGCCTTAAGCCTAGCCCGCACTTGTCCTCAGGCCATAAGCCTAGCCCGCACTTGTGCCCCGGCCTTAAGCCTAGCCCGCACTTGTGCCCCGGCCTTAAGCCTAGCCCGCACTTGTGCCCCGGCCTTAAGCCTAGCCCGCACTTGTGCCCCGGCCTTAAGCCTAGCCCGCACTTGTGCCCCGGCCTTAAGCCTAGCCCGCACTTGTGCCCCGGCCTTAAGCCTAGCCCGCACTTGTGCCCAGGCCTTAAGGCTAGCCCACACTTGTGCCCCCTGCCTTGATCCTAGCCCGCACTTGTGCCCAGGCCTTAAGCCTAGCCCGCACTTGTGCCCAGGCCTTAAGCCTAGCCCGCACTTGTGCCCCCTGCCTTAAGCCTAGCCCGCACTTGTGCCCAGGCCTAAAGCCTAGCCAGCACTTGTGCCCAGGCCTTAAGCCTAGCCCGCACTTGTGCCCCCTGCCTTAAGCCTAGCCCGCACTTGTGCCCAGGCCTAAAGCCTAGCCCGCACTTGTGCCCAGGCCTTAAGCCTAGCCCGCACTTGTGCCCTGGCCTTAAGCCTAGCCCGCACTTGTGCCCTGGCCTTAAGCCTAGCCCGCACTTGTGCCCCGGCCTTAAGCCTAGCCCGCACTTGTGCCCCGGCCTTAAGCCTAGCCCGCACTTGTGCCCCGGCCTTAAGCCTAGCCCGCACTTGTGTCCCGGCCTTAAGCCTAGCCTGCACTTGTGCCCCGGCCTTAAGCCTAGCCCGCACTTGTGCCCCGGCCTTAAGCCTAGCCCGCACTTGTGCCCCGGCCTTAAGCCTAGCCCGCACTTGTGCCCAGGCCTTAAGCCTAGCCCGCACTTGTGCCCAGGCCTTAAGCCTAGCCCGCACTTGTGCCCAGGCCTTAAGCCTAGCCTGCACTTGTGCCCCCTGCCTTGATCCTAGCCAGCACTTGTGCCAAGGCCTTAAGCCTAGCCCGCACTTGTGCCCAGGCCTTAAGCCTAGCCTGCACTTTTGAGCCCCTTGAATGCTTGTTTGTTTGTTTTTGTCTTCAGCTTCATGTTGGTTATGCACATAGGGCCAGCTTTACGCTCTTCGCTCTTGTCCCGTCTGAATGCGCATGCACGACTGTAATTGGGGAAGAAGGCATTACCCATTTATGGAGGACAGACAAGAAGTGCCTGGTCGCTTGGAGCATGGGGTTATGGAGAGGCTCCGCACTGTACAACAAAGGATCTAGTCCTAAATGTCCAAGTACAGAGTAGAGGGGTGAAAGCTAGCTCTTCACCCCTATGGGTGCCTAACCCTTTATGCAAAGAGTGCAAAGAGTTAGCTGAATGCCTTAAGCCTAGCCAGCACTTGTGCCCCCTGCCTTGATCCTGGCCAGCACTGCACTTGTGCCCATGCCGTAAGCCTAGCCCGCACTTGTGCCCAGGCCTTAAGCCTGGCTGGCACTTGTGCCCATGCCTTAAGCCTAGCCGGCACTTGTGGCCCCTGCCTTGATCCTAGCCAGCACTGCACTTGTGCCCAGGCCTTAAGCCTAGCCTGCACTTGTGCCCCGGCCTTAAGCCTAGCCTGCACTTGTGCCCCGGCCTTAAGCCTAGCCCGCACTTGTGCCCCGGCCTTAAGCCTAACCCGCACTTGTGCCCAGGCCTTAAGCCTAGCCCGCACTTGTGCCCAGGCCTTAAGCCTAGCCCACACTTGTGCCCCGGCTTTAAGCTTAGCCCGCACTTGTGCCCCGGCTTTAAGCTTAGCCCGCACTTGTGCCCAGGCCTTAAGCCTAGCCCGCACTTGTGCCCCGGCCTTAAGCCGAGCCCGCACTTGTGCCCCGGCCTTAAGCCGAGCCCGCACTTGTGCCCCTGCCTTAAGCCGAGCCCGCACTTGTGCCCCTGCCTTAAGCCGAGCCCGCACTTGTGCCCAGGCCTTAAGCCTAGCCCGCACTTGTGCCCAGGCCTTAAGCCTAGCCCGCACTTGTGCCCCGGCCTTAAGCCGAGCCCGCACTTGTGCCCCGGCCTTAAGCCGAGCCCGCACTTGTGCCCCGGCCTTAAGCCGAGCCCGCACTTGTGCCCCGGCCTTAAGCCGAGCCCGCACTTGTGCCCCGGCCTTAAGCTTAGCCCGCACTTGTGCCCAGGCCTTAAGCCTAGCCCGCACTTGTCCTCAGGCCATAAGCCTAGCCCGCACTTGTGCCCCGGCCTTAAGCCTAGCCCGCACTTGTGCCCCGGCCTTAAGCCTAGCCTGCACTTGTGCCCCTGCCTTAAGCCGAGCCCGCACTTGTGCCCCTGCCTTAAGCCGAGCCCGCACTTGTGCCCCTGCCTTAAGCCTAGCCCGCACTTGTGCCCAGGCCTTAAGCCTAGCCCGCACTTGTGCCCAGGCCTTAAGCCTAGCCCGCACTTGTGCCCAGGCCTTAAGCCTAGCCCGCACTTGTGCCCAGGCCTAAAGCCTAGCCCGCACTTGTGCCCAGGCCTTAAGCCTAGCCCGCACTTGTGCCCAGGCCTTAAGCCTAGCCCGCACTTGTGCCCAGGCCTTAAGCCTAGCCCGCACTTGTGCCCCGGCCTTAAGCCTAGCCCGCACTTGTGCCCAGGCCTTAAGCCTAGCCCGCACTTGTGCCCAGGCCTTAAGCCTAGCCCGCACTTGTGCCCAGGCCTTAAGCCTAGCCCGCACTTGTGCCCAGGCCTTAAGCCTAGCCCGCACTTGTGCCCAGGCCTTAAGCCTAGCCCGCACTTGTGCCCCCTGCCTTGATCCTAGCCAGCACTTGTGCCCAGGCCTTAAGCCTAGCCCGCACTTGTGCCCCGGCCTTAAGCCGAGCCCGCACTTGTGCCCCGGCCTTAAGCCGAGCCCGCACTTGTGCCCCGGCCTTAAGCCGAGCCCGCACTTGTGCCCCGGCCTTAAGCCGAGCCCGCACTTGTGCCCCGGCCTTAAGCTTAGCCCGCACTTGTGCCCAGGCCTTAAGCCTAGCCCGCACTTGTCCTCAGGCCATAAGCCTAGCCCGCACTTGTGCCCCGGCCTTAAGCCTAGCCCGCACTTGTGCCCCGGCCTTAAGCCTAGCCTGCACTTGTGCCCCTGCCTTAAGCCGAGCCCGCACTTGTGCCCCTGCCTTAAGCCGAGCCCGCACTTGTGCCCCTGCCTTAAGCCTAGCCCGCACTTGTGCCCAGGCCTTAAGCCTAGCCCGCACTTGTGCCCAGGCCTTAAGCCTAGCCCGCACTTGTGCCCAGGCCTTAAGCCTAGCCCGCACTTGTGCCCAGGCCTAAAGCCTAGCCCGCACTTGTGCCCAGGCCTTAAGCCTAGCCCGCACTTGTGCCCAGGCCTTAAGCCTAGCCCGCACTTGTGCCCAGGCCTTAAGCCTATCCCGCACTTGTGCCCCGGCCTTAAGCCTAGCCCGCACTTGTGCCCAGGCCTTAAGCCTAGCCCGCACTTGTGCCCAGGCCTTAAGCCTAGCCCGCACTTGTGCCCAGGCCTTAAGCCTAGCCCGCACTTGTGCCCAGGCCTTAAGCCTAGCCCGCACTTGTGCCCAGGCCTTAAGCCTAGCCCGCACTTGTGCCCAGGCCTTAAGCCTAGCCCGCACTTGTGCCCCCTGCCTTGATCCTAGCCAGCACTTGTGCCCAGGCCTTAAGCCTAGCCCGCACTTGTGCCCAGGCCTTAAGCCAAGCCCGCACTTGTGCCCCTGCCTTAAGCCTAGCCCGCACTTGTGCCCCTGCCTTAAGCCTAGCCCGCACTTGAGTCCAGGCCTTAAGCCTAGCCCGCACTTGTGCCCAGGCCTTAAGCCTAGCCCGCACTTGTGCCCAGGCCTTAAGCCTAGCCCGCACTTGTGCCCCTGCCTTAAGCCTAGCCCGCACTTGTGCCCAGGCCTTAAGCCTAGCCCGCACTTGTGCCCAGGCCTTAAGCCTAGCCCGCACTTGTGCCCAGGCCTTAAGCCTAGCCCGCACTTGTGCCCCGGCCTTAAGCCTAGCCCGCACTTGTGCCCAGGCCTTAAGCCTAGCCCGCACTTGTGCCCTGGCCTTAAGCCTAGCCCGCACTTGTGCCCTGGCCTTAAGCCTAGCCCGCACTTGTGCCCAGGCCTTAAGCCTAGCCCGCACTTGTCCTCAGGCCATAAGCCTAGCCCGCACTTGTGCCCCGGCCTTAAGCCTAGCCCGCACTTGTGCCCCGGCCTTAAGCCTAGCCCGCACTTGTGCCCCGGCCTTAAGCCTAGCCCGCACTTGTGCCCCGGCCTTAAGCCTAGCCCGCACTTGTGCCCAGGCCTTAAGCCTAGCCCGCACTTGTGCCCAGGCCTTAAGCCTAGCCTGCACTTTTGAGCCCCTTGAATGCTTGTTTGTTTGTTTTTGTCTTCAGCTTCATGTTGGTTATGCACATAGGGCCAGCTTTACGCTCTTCGCTCTTGTCCCGTCTGAATGCGCATGCACGACTGTAATTGGGGAAGAATGCATTACCCATTTACGGAGGACAGACAAGAAGTGCCTGGTCGCTTGGAGCATGGGGTTATGGAGAGGCTCCGCACTGTACAACAAAGGATCTAGTCCTAAATGTCCAAGTACAGAGTAGAGGGGTGAAAGCTAGCTCTTCACCCCTATGGGTGCCTAACCCTTTATGCAAAGAGTGCAAAGAGTTAGCTGAATGCCTTAAGCCTAGCCAGCACTTGTGCCCCCTGCCTTGATCCTGGCCAG
Organism: Ranitomeya imitator; assembly: GCF_032444005.1. Classification (NCBI taxonomy): domain Eukaryota; kingdom Metazoa; phylum Chordata; class Amphibia; order Anura; family Dendrobatidae; genus Ranitomeya; species Ranitomeya imitator. Next base: position 218,892 of record NW_027193327.1, on the reverse strand, counting down.
CACTGCACTTGTGCCCATGCCTTAAGCCTGGCTGGCACTTGTGCCCATGCCTTAAGCCTAGCCGGCACTTGTGGCCCCTGCCTTGATCCTAGCCAGCACTGCACTTGTGCCCAGGCCTTAAGCCTAGCCTGCACTTGTGCCCCGGCCTTAAGCCTAGCCCGCACTTGTGTCCAGGCCTTAAGCCTAGCCCGCACTTGTGCCCAGGCCTTAAGCCTAGCCCGCACTTGTGCCCAGGCCTTAAGCCTAGCCCGCACTTGTGCCCAGGCCTTAAGCCTAGCCGGCACTTGTGGCCCCTGCCTTGATCCTAGCCAGCACTGCACTTGTGCCCAGGCCTTAAGCCTAGCCTGCACTTGTGCCCAGGCCTTAAGCCTAGCCCGAACTTGTGCCCAGGCCTTAAGCCTAGCCCGCACTTGTGCCCAGGCCTTAAACCTAGCCCGCACTTGTGCCCAGGCCTTAAGCCTAGCCCGCACTTGTGCCCAGGCCTTAAGCCTAGCCCGCACTTGTGCCCAGGCCTTAAGCCTAGCCCGCACTTGTGCCCAGGACTTAAGCCTAGCCCGCACTTGTGCCCCTGCCTTGATCCTAGCCAGCACTTGTGCCCAGGCCTTAAGCCTAGCCCGCACTTGTGCCCAGGCCTTAAGCCAAGCCCGCACTTGTGCCCCTGCCTTAAGCCTAGCCCGCACTTGTGCCCCTGCCTTAAGCCTAGCCCGCACTTGTGCCCAGGCCTTAAGCCTAGCCCGCACTTGTGCCCAGGCCTTAAGCCTGGCCCGCACTTGTGCCCAGGCCTAAAGCCTAGCCCGCACTTGTGCCCAGGCCTTAAGCCTAGCCCGCACTTGTGCCCCGGCCTTAAGCCTAGCCCGCACTTGTGCCCAGGCCTTAAGCCTAGCCCGCACTTGTCCTCAGGCCATAAGCCTAGCCCGCACTTGTGCCCCGGCCTTAAGCCTAGCCCGCACTTGTGCCCCGGCCTTAAGCCTAGCCCACACTTGTGCCCCGGCCTTAAGCCTAGCCCGCACTTGTGCCCAGGCCTTAAGCCTAGCCCGCACTTGTGCCCAGGCCTTAAGCCTAGCCCGCACTTGTGCCCAGGCCTTAAGCCTAGCCTGCACTTGTGCCCCCTGCCTTGATCCTAGCCAGCACTTGTGCCCAGGCCTTAAGCCTAGCCCGCACTTGCGCCCAGGCCTTAAGCCTAGCCTGCACTTTTGAGCCCCTTGAATGCTTGTTTGTTTGTTTTTGTCTTCAGCTTCATGTTGGTTATGCACATAGGGCCAGCTTTACGCTCTTCGCTCTTGTCCCGTCTGAATGCGCATGCACGACTGTAATTGGGGAAGAAGGCATTACCCATTTACGGAGGACAGACAAGAAGTGCCTGGTCGCTTGGAGCATGGGGTTATGGAGAGGCTCCGCACTGTACAACAAAGGATCTAGTCCTAAATGTCCAAGTACAGAGTAGAGGGGTGAAAGCTAGCTCTTCACCCCTATGGGTGCCCCTAACCCTTTATGCAAAGAGTGCAAAGAGTTAGCTGAATGCCTTAAGCCTAGCCAGCACTTGTGCCCCCTGCCTTGATCCTGGCCAGCACTGCACTTGTGCCCATGCCGTAAGCCTAGCCCGCACTTGTGCCCAGGCCTTAAGCCTGGCTGGCACTTGTGCCCATGCCTTAAGCCTAGCCGGCACTTGTGGCCCCTGCCTTGATCCTAGCCAGCACTGCACTTGTGCCCAGGCCTTAAGCCTAGCCTGCACTTGTGCCCCGGCCTCAAGCCTAGCCTGCACTTGTGCCCCGGCCTTAAGCCTAACCCGCACTTGTGCCCAGGCCTTAAGCCTAGCCCGCACTTGTGCCCAGGCCTTAAGCCTAGCCCGCACTTGTGCCCCCTGCCTTGATCCTAGCCAGCACTGCACTTGTGCCCAGGCCTTAAGCCTAGCCCGCACTTGTGCCCAGGCCTTAAGCCTAGCCCGCACTTGTGCCCAGGCCTTAAGCCTAGCCCGCACTTGTGCCCAGGCCTAAAGCCTAGCCCGCACTTGTGCCCAGGCCTTAAGCCTAGCCCGCACTTGTGCCCAGGCCTTAAGCCTAGCCCGCACTTGTGCCCAGGCCTTAAGCCTAGCCCGCACTTGTGCCCCGGCCTTAAGCCTAGCCCGCACTTGTGCCCAGGCCTTAAGCCTAGCCCGCACTTGTGCCCAGGCCTTAAGCCTAGCCCGCACTTGTGCCCAGGCCTTAAGCCTAGCCCGCACTTGTGCCCAGGCCTTAAGCCTAGCCCGCACTTGTGCCCAGGCCTTAAGCCTAGCCCGCACTTGTGCCCCCTGCCTTGATCCTAGCCAGCACTTGTGCCCAGGCCTTAAGCCTAGCCCGCACTTGTGCCCCGGCCTTAAGCCGAGCCCGCACTTGTGCCCCGGCCTTAAGCCGAGCCCGCACTTGTGCCCCGGCCTTAAGCCGAGCCCGCACTTGTGCCCCGGCCTTAAGCCGAGCCCGCACTTGTGCCCCGGCCTTAAGCTTAGCCCGCACTTGTGCCCAGGCCTTAAGCCTAGCCCGCACTTGTCCTCAGGCCATAAGCCTAGCCCGCACTTGTGCCCCGGCCTTAAGCCTAGCCCGCACTTGTGCCCCGGCCTTAAGCCTAGCCTGCACTTGTGCCCCTGCCTTAAGCCGAGCCCGCACTTGTGCCCCTGCCTTAAGCCGAGCCCGCACTTGTGCCCCTGCCTTAAGCCTAGCCCGCACTTGTGCCCAGGCCTTAAGCCTAGCCCGCACTTGTGCCCAGGCCTTAAGCCTAGCCCGCACTTGTGCCCAGGCCTTAAGCCTAGCCCGCACTTGTGCCCAGGCCTAAAGCCTAGCCCGCACTTGTGCCCAGGCCTTAAGCCTAGCCCGCACTTGTGCCCAGGCCTTAAGCCTAGCCCGCACTTGTGCCCAGGCCTTAAGCCTATCCCGCACTTGTGCCCCGGCCTTAAGCCTAGCCCGCACTTGTGCCCAGGCCTTAAGCCTAGCCCGCACTTGTGCCCAGGCCTTAAGCCTAGCCCGCACTTGTGCCCAGGCCTTAAGCCTAGCCCGCACTTGTGCCCAGGCCTTAAGCCTAGCCCGCACTTGTGCCCAGGCCTTAAGCCTAGCCCGCACTTGTGCCCAGGCCTTAAGCCTAGCCCGCACTTGTGCCCCCTGCCTTGATCCTAGCCAGCACTTGTGCCCAGGCCTTAAGCCTAGCCCGCACTTGTGCCCAGGCCTTAAGCCAAGCCCGCACTTGTGCCCCTGCCTTAAGCCTAGCCCGCACTTGTGCCCCTGCCTTAAGCCTAGCCCGCACTTGAGTCCAGGCCTTAAGCCTAGCCCGCACTTGTGCCCAGGCCTTAAGCCTAGCCCGCACTTGTGCCCAGGCCTTAAGCCTAGCCCGCACTTGTGCCCCTGCCTTAAGCCTAGCCCGCACTTGTGCCCAGGCCTTAAGCCTAGCCCGCACTTGTGCCCAGGCCTTAAGCCTAGCCCGCACTTGTGCCCAGGCCTTAAGCCTAGCCCGCACTTGTGCCCCGGCCTTAAGCCTAGCCCGCACTTGTGCCCAGGCCTTAAGCCTAGCCCGCACTTGTGCCCTGGCCTTAAGCCTAGCCCGCACTTGTGCCCTGGCCTTAAGCCTAGCCCGCACTTGTGCCCAGGCCTTAAGCCTAGCCCGCACTTGTCCTCAGGCCATAAGCCTAGCCCGCACTTGTGCCCCGGCCTTAAGCCTAGCCCGCACTTGTGCCCCGGCCTTAAGCCTAGCCCGCACTTGTGCCCCGGCCTTAAGCCTAGCCCGCACTTGTGCCCCGGCCTTAAGCCTAGCCCGCACTTGTGCCCAGGCCTTAAGCCTAGCCCGCACTTGTGCCCAGGCCTTAAGCCTAGCCTGCACTTTTGAGCCCCTTGAATGCTTGTTTGTTTGTTTTTGTCTTCAGCTTCATGTTGGTTATGCACATAGGGCCAGCTTTACGCTCTTCGCTCTTGTCCCGTCTGAATGCGCATGCACGACTGTAATTGGGGAAGAATGCATTACCCATTTACGGAGGACAGACAAGAAGTGCCTGGTCGCTTGGAGCATGGGGTTATGGAGAGGCTCCGCACTGTACAACAAAGGATCTAGTCCTAAATGTCCAAGTACAGAGTAGAGGGGTGAAAGCTAGCTCTTCACCCCTATGGGTGCCTAACCCTTTATGCAAAGAGTGCAAAGAGTTAGCTGAATGCCTTAAGCCTAGCCAGCACTTGTGCCCCCTGCCTTGATCCTGGCCAGCACTGCACTTGTGCCCATGCCTTAAGCCTGGCTGGCACTTGTGCCCATGCCTTAAGCCTAGCCGGCACTTGTGGCCCCTGCCTTGATCCTAGCCAGCACTGCACTTGTGCCCAGGCCTTAAGCCTAGCCTGCACTTGTGCCCCGGCCTTAAGCCTAGCCCGCACTTGTGTCCAGGCCTTAAGCCTAGCCCGCACTTGTGCCCAGGCCTTAAGCCTAGCCCGCACTTGTGCCCAGGCCTTAAGCCTAGCCCGCACTTGTGCCCAGGCCTTAAGCCTAGCCGGCACTTGTGGCCCCTGCCTTGATCCTAGCCAGCACTGCACTTGTGCCCAGGCCTTAAGCCTAGCCTGCACTTGTGCCCAGGCCTTAAGCCTAGCCCGAACTTGTGCCCAGGCCTTAAGCCTAGCCCGCACTTGTGCCCAGGCCTTAAACCTAGCCCGCACTTGTGCCCAGGCCTTAAGCCTAGCCCGCACTTGTGCCCAGGCCTTAAGCCTAGCCCGCACTTGTGCCCAGGCCTTAAGCCTAGCCCGCACTTGTGCCCAGGACTTAAGCCTAGCCCGCACTTGTGCCCCTGCCTTGATCCTAGCCAGCACTTGTGCCCAGGCCTTAAGCCTAGCCCGCACTTGTGCCCAGGCCTTAAGCCAAGCCCGCACTTGTGCCCCTGCCTTAAGCCTAGCCCGCACTTGTGCCCCTGCCTTAAGCCTAGCCCGCACTTGTGCCCAGGCCTTAAGCCTAGCCCGCACTTGTGCCCAGGCCTTAAGCCTGGCCCGCACTTGTGCCCAGGCCTAAAGCCTAGCCCGCACTTGTGCCCAGGCCTTAAGCCTAGCCCGCACTTGTGCCCCGGCCTTAAGCCTAGCCCGCACTTGTGCCCAGGCCTTAAGCCTAGCCCGCACTTGTCCTCAGGCCATAAGCCTAGCCCGCACTTGTGCCCCGGCCTTAAGCCTAGCCCGCACTTGTGCCCCGGCCTTAAGCCTAGCCCACACTTGTGCCCCGGCCTTAAGCCTAGCCCGCACTTGTGCCCAGGCCTTAAGCCTAGCCCGCACTTGTGCCCAGGCCTTAAGCCTAGCCCGCACTTGTGCCCAGGCCTTAAGCCTAGCCTGCACTTGTGCCCCCTGCCTTGATCCTAGCCAGCACTTGTGCCCAGGCCTTAAGCCTAGCCCGCACTTGCGCCCAGGCCTTAAGCCTAGCCTGCACTTTTGAGCCCCTTGAATGCTTGTTTGTTTGTTTTTGTCTTCAGCTTCATGTTGGTTATGCACATAGGGCCAGCTTTACGCTCTTCGCTCTTGTCCCGTCTGAATGCGCATGCACGACTGTAATTGGGGAAGAAGGCATTACCCATTTACGGAGGACAGACAAGAAGTGCCTGGTCGCTTGGAGCATGGGGTTATGGAGAGGCTCCGCACTGTACAACAAAGGATCTAGTCCTAAATGTCCAAGTACAGAGTAGAGGGGTGAAAGCTAGCTCTTCACCCCTATGGGTGCCCCTAACCCTTTATGCAAAGAGTGCAAAGAGTTAGCTGAATGCCTTAAGCCTAGCCAGCACTTGTGCCCCCTGCCTTGATCCTGGCCAGCACTGCACTTGTGCCCATGCCGTAAGCCTAGCCCGCACTTGTGCCCAGGCCTTAAGCCTGGCTGGCACTTGTGCCCATGCCTTAAGCCTAGCCGGCACTTGTGGCCCCTGCCTTGATCCTAGCCAGCACTGCACTTGTGCCCAGGCCTTAAGCCTAGCCTGCACTTGTGCCCCGGCCTCAAGCCTAGCCTGCACTTGTGCCCCGGCCTTAAGCCTAACCCGCACTTGTGCCCAGGCCTTAAGCCTAGCCCGCACTTGTGCCCAGGCCTTAAGCCTAGCCCGCACTTGTGCCCCCTGCCTTGATCCTAGCCAGCACTGCACTTGTGCCCAGGCCTTAAGCCTAGCCTGCACTTGTGCCCAGGCCTTAAGCCTAGCCTGCACTTGTGCCCAGGCCTTAAGCCTAGCCCGCACTTGTGCCCAGGCCTTAAGCCTAGCCCGCACTTGTGCCCAGGCCTTAAGCCTAGCCCGCACTTGTGCCCAGGCCTTAAGCCTAGCCCGCACTTGTGCCCCCTGCCTTGATCCTAGCCAGCACTTGTGCCCAGGCCTTAAGCCTAGCCTGCACTTGTGCCCTGGCCTTAAGCCTAGCCCGCACTTGTGCCCCGGCCTTAAGCCTAGCCCGCACTTGTGCCCCGGCCTTAAGCCTAACCCGCACTTGTGCCCAGGCCTTGAGCCTAGCCCGCACTTGTGCCCAGGCCTTAAGCCTAGCCCGCACTTGTGCCCCGGCTTTAAGCTTAGCCCGCACTTGTGCCCCGGCTTTAAGCTTAGCCCGCACTTGTGCCCAGGCCTTAAGCCTAGCCCGCACTTGTGCCCCGGCCTTAAGCCGAGCCCGCACTTGTGCCCCGGCCTTAAGCCGAGCCCGCACTTGTGCCCCGGCCTTAAGCCGAGCCCGCACTTGTGCCCCTGCCTTAAGTCGAGCCCGCACTTGTGCCCCTGCCTTAAGCCGAGCCCGCACTTGTGCCCCTGCCTTAAGCCGAGCCCACACTTGTGCCCCTGCCTTAAGCCGAGCCCGCACTTGTGCCCCTGCCTTAAGCCGAGCCCGCACTTGTGCCCCTGCCTTAAGCCGAGCCCGCACTTGTGCCCCGGCCTTAAGCCTAGCCCGCACTTGTGCCCCTGCCTTAAGCCTAGCCCGCACTTGTGCCCCTGCCTTAAGCCTAGCCCGCACTTGTGCCCAGACCTAAAGCCTAGCCCGCACTTGTGCCCAGGCCTTAAGCCTAGCCCGCACTTGTGCCCAGGCCTTAAGCCTAGCCCGCACTTGTGCCCAGGCCTTAAGCCTAGCCCGCTCTTGTGCCCAGGCCTTAAGCCTAGCCCGCACTTGTGCCCAGGCCTTAAGCCTAGCCCGCACTTGTGCCCCCTGCCTTGATCCTAGCCAGCACTTGTGCCCAGGCCTTAAGCCAAGCCCGCACTTGTGCCCCTGCCTTAAGCCTAGCCCGCACTTGTGCCCCTGCCTTAAGCCTAGCCCGCACTTGTGCCCAGGCCTTAAGCCTAGCCCGCACTTGTGCCCAGGCCTTAAGCCCAGCCCGCACTTGTGCCCAAGCCTTAAGCCTAGCCCGCACTTGTGCCCAGGCCTTAAGCCTAGCCCGCACTTGTGCCCAGGCCTTAAGCCTAGCCCGCACTTGTGCCCAGGCCTTAAGCCTAGCCCGCTCTTGTGCCCAGGCCTTAAGCCTAGCCCGCACTTGTGCCCAGGCCTTAAGCCTAGCCCGCACTTGTGCCCCCTGCCTTGATCCTAGCCAGCACTTGTGCCCAGGCCTTAAGCCAAGCCCGCACTTGTGCCCCTGCCTTAAGCCTAGCCCGCACTTGTGCCCCTGCCTTAAGCCTAGCCCGCACTTGTGCCCAGGCCTTAAGCCTAGCCCGCACTTGTGCCCAGGCCTTAAGCCCAGCCCGCACTTGTGCCCAAGCCTTAAGCCTAGCCCGCACTTGTGCCCAGGCCTTAAGCCTAGCCCGCACTTGTGCCCAGGCCTTAAGCCAAGCCCGCACTTGTGCCCCTGCCTTAAGCCTAGCCCGCACTTGTGCCCCTGCCTTAAGCCTAGCCCGCACTTGTGCCCAGGCCTTAAGCCTAGCCCGCACTTGTGCCCAGGCCTTAAGCCTAGCCCGCACTTGTGCCCAGGCCTAAAGCCTAGCCCGCACTTGTGCCCAGGCCTAAAGCCTAGCCCGCACTTGTGCCCAGGCCTTAAGCCTAGCCCGCACTTGTGCCCTGGCCTTAAGCCTAGCCCGCACTTGTGCCCTGGCCTTAAGCCTAGCCCGCACTTGTGCCCAGGCCTTAAGCCAAGCCCGCACTTGTGCCCCTGCCTTAAGCCTAGCCCGCACTTGTGCCCCTGCCTTAAGCCTAGCCCGCACTTGTGCCCAGGCCTTAAGCCTAGCCCGCACTTGTGCCCAGGCCTTAAGCCTAGCCCGCACTTGTGCCCAGGCCTAAAGCCTAGCCCGCACTTGTGCCCAGGCCTAAAGCCTAGCCCGCACTTGTGCCCAGGCCTTAAGCCTAGCCCGCACTTGTGCCCTGGCCTTAAGCCTAGCCCGCACTTGTGCCCTGGCCTTAAGCCTAGCCCGCACTTGTGCCCTGGCCTTAAGCCTAGCCCGCACTTGTGCCCCGGCCTTAAGCCTAGCCCGCACTTGTGCCCCGGCCTTAAGCCTAGCCCGCACTTGTGCCCCGGCCTTAAGCCTAGCCCACACTTGTGCCCCGGCCTTAAGCCTAGCCCGCACTTGTGCCCAGGCCTTAAGCCTAGCCCGCACTTGTGCCCAGGCCTTAAGCCTAGCCCGCACTTGTGCCCAGGCCTTAAGCCTAGCCCGCACTTGTGCCCAGGCCTTAAGCCTAGCCCGCACTTGTGCCCAGGCCTTAAGCCTAGCCTGCACTTGTGCCCCCTGCCTTGATCCTAGCCAGCACTTGTGCCAAGGCCTTAAGCCTAGCCCGCACTTGTGCCCAGGCCTTAAGCCTAGCCTGCACTTTTGAGCCCCTTGAATGCTTGTTTGTTTGTTTTTGTCTTCAGCTTCATGTTGGTTATGCACATAGGGCCAGCTTTACGCTCTTCGCTCTTGTCCCGTCTGAATGCGCATGCACGACTGTAATTGGGGAAGAAGGCATTACCCATTTACGGAGGACAGACAAGAAGTGCCTGGTCGCTTGGAGCATGGGGTTATGGAGAGGCTCCGCACTGTACAACAAAGGATCTAGTCCTAAATGTCCAAGTACAGAGTAGAGGGGTGAAAGCTAGCTCTTCACCCCTATGGGTGCCTAACCCTTTACGCAAAGAGTGCAAAGAGTTAGCTGAATGCCTTAAGCCTAGCCAGCACTTGTGCCCCCTGCCTTGATCCTGGCCAGCACTGCACTTGTGCCCATGCCGTAAGCCTAGCCCGCACTTGTGCCCAGGCCTTAAGCCTGGCTGGCACTTGTGCCCATGCCTTAAGCCTAGCCGGTACTTGTGGCCCCTGCCTTGATCCTAGCCAGCACTGCACTTGTGCCCAGGCCTTAAGCCTAGCCCGCACTTGTGCCCCGGCCTTAAGCCTAGCCCGCACTTGTGCCCAGGCCTTAAGGCTAGCCCACACTTGTGCCCCCTGCCTTGATCCTAGCCCGCACTTGTGCCCAGGCCTTAAGCCTAGCCTGCACTTGTGCCCCGGCCTTAAGCCTAGCCCGCACTTGTGCCCCGGCCTTAAGCCTAGCCCGCACTTGTGCCCCGGCCTTAAGCCTAACCCGCACTTGTGCCCAGGCCTTAAGCCTAGCCCGCACTTGTGCCCAGGCCTTAAGCCTAGCCCACACTTGTGCCCCGGCTTTAAGCTTAGCCCGCACTTGTGCCCCGGCTTTAAGCTTAGCCCGCACTTGTGCCCCGGCCTTAAGCCGAGCCCGCACTTGTGCCCAGGCCTTAAGCCTAGCCCGCACTTGTGCCCCGGCCTTAAGCCTAGCCCGCACTTGTGCCCAGGCCTTAAGCCTAGCCCGCACTTGTGCCCAGGCCTTAAGCCTAGCCCGCACTTGTGCCCAGGCCTTAAGCCTAGCCCGCACTTGTGCCCAGGCCTTAAGCCTAGCCCGCACTTGTGCCCAGGCCTTAAGCCTAGCCCGCACTTGTGCCCCCTGCCTTGATCCTAGCCAGCACTTGTGCCCAGGCCTTAAGCCTAGCCCGCACTTGTGCCCAGGCCTTAAGCCAAGCCCGCACTTGTGCCCCTGCCTTAAGCCTAGCCCGCACTTGTGCCCCTGCCTTAAGCCTAGCCCGCACTTGTGTCCAGGCCTTAAGCCTAGCCCGCACTTGTGCCCAGGCCTTAAGCCTAGCCCGCACTTGTGCCCAGGCCTTAAGCCTAGCCCGCACTTGTGCCCAGGCCTTAAGCCTAGCCCGCACTTGTGCCCAGGCCTTAAGCCTAGCCCGCACTTGTGCCCTGGCCTTAAGCCTAGCCCGCACTTGTGCCCTGGCCTTAAGCCTAGCCCGCACTTGTGCCCAGGCCTTAAGCCTAGCCCGCACTTGTCCTCAGGCCATAAGCCTAGCCCGCACTTGTGCCCCGGCCTTAAGCCTAGCCCGCACTTGTGCCCCGGCCTTAAGCCTAGCCCGCACTTGTGCCCCGGCCTTAAGCCTAGCCCGCACTTGTGCCCAGGCCTTAAGCCTAGCCCGCACTTGTGCCCAGGCCTTAAGCCTAGCCTGCACTTTTGAGCCCCTTGAATGCTTGTTTGTTTGTTTTTGTCTTCAGCTTCATGTTGGTTATGCACATAGGGCCAGCTTTACGCTCTTCGCTCTTGTCCCATCTGAATGCGCATGCACGACTGTAATTGGGGAAGAAGGCATTACCCATTTACGGAGGACAGACAAGAAGTGCCTGGTCGCTTGGAGCATGGGGTTATGGAGAGGCTCCGCACTGTACAACAAAGGATCTAGTCCTAAATGTCCAAGTACAGAGTAGAGGGGTGAAAGCTAGCTCTTCACCCCTATGGGTGCCTAACCCTTTATGCAAAGAGTGCAAAGAGTTAGCTGAATGCCTTAAGCCTAGCCAGCACTTGTGCCCCCTGCCTTGATCCTGGCCAGCACTGCACTTGTGCCCATGCCTTTAGCCTGGCTGGCACTTGTGCCCATGCCTTAAGCCTAGCCGGCACTTGTGGCCCCTGCCTTGATCCTAGCCAGCACTGCACTTGTGCCCAGGCCTTAAGCCTAGCCTGCACTTGTGCCCCGGCCTTAAGCCTAGCCCACACTTGTGTCCAGGCCTTAGGCCTAGCCCGCACTTGTGCCCAGGCCTTAAGCCTAGCCCGCACTTGTGCCCAGGCCTTAAGCCTAGCCCGCACTTGTGCCCCGGCCTTAAGCCTAACCCGCACTTGTGCCCAGGCCTTAAGCCTAGCCCGCACTTGTGCCCAGGCCTTAAGCCTAGCCGGCACTTGTGGCCCCTGCCTTGATCCTAGCCAGCACTGCACTTGTGCCCAGGCCTTAAGCCTAGCCTGCACTTGTGCCCCGGCCTTAAGCCTAGCCCGCACTTGTGCCCAGGCCTTAAGCCTAGCCCGCACTTGTGCCCAGGCCTTAAGCCTAGCCCGCACTTGTGCCCCGGCCTTAAGCCTAACCCGCACTTGTGCCCAGGCCTTAAGCCTAGCCCGCACTTGTGCCCAGGCCTTAAGCTTAGCCCACACTTGTGCCCCGGCTTTAAGCTTAGCCCGCACTTGTGCCCAGGCCTTAAGCCTAGCCCGCACTTGTGCCCAGGCCTTAAGCCTAGCCCGCACTTGTGCCCAGGCCTTAAGCCTAGCCCGCACTTGTGCCCAGGCCTTAAGCCTAGCCCGCACTTGTGCCCAGGCCTTAAGCCTAGCCCGCACTTGTGCCCAGGCCTTAAGCCTAGCCCGCACTTGTGCCCAGGCCTTAAGCCTAGCCCGCACTTGTGCCCCGGCCTTAAGCCGAGCCCGCACTTGTGCCCCGGCCTTAAGCCGAGCCCGCACTTGTGCCCCGGCCTTAAGCCGAGCCCGCACTTGTGCCCCGGCCTTAAGCTTAGCCCGCACTTGTGCCCAGGCCTTAAGCCTAGCCCGCACTTGTCCTCAGGCCATAAGCCTAGCCCGCACTTGTGCCCCGGCCTTATGCCTAGCCCGCACTTGTGCCCCGGCCTTAAGCCGAGCCCGCACTTGTGCCCCTGCCTTAAGCCGAGCCCGCACTTGTGCCCCTGCCTTAAGCCGAGCCCGCACTTGTGCCCCTGCCTTAAGCCTAGCCCGCACTTGTGCCCAGGCCTTAAGCCTAGCCCGCACTTGTGCCCAGGCCTTAAGCCTAGCCCGCACTTGTGCCCAGGCCTAAAGCCTAGCCCGCACTTGTGCCCAGGCCTTAAGCCTAGCCCGCACTTGTGCCCAGGCCTTAAGCCTAGCCCGCACTTGTGCCCAGGCCTTAAGCCTAGCCCGCACTTGTGCCCAGGCCTTAAGCCTAGCCCGCACTTGTGCCCCGGCCTTAAGCCTAGCCCGCACTTGTGCCCAGGCCTTAAGCCTAGCCCGCACTTGTGCCCAGGCCTTAAGCCTAGCCCGCACTTGTGCCCAGGCCTTAAGCCTAGCCCGCACTTGTGCCCAGGCCTTAAGCCTAGCCCGCACTTGTGCCCAGGCCTTAAGCCTAGCCCGCACTTGTGCCCCCTGCCTTGATCCTAGCCAGCACTTGTGCCCAGGCCTTAAGCCAAGCCCGCACTTGTGCCCAGGCCTTAAGCCTAGCCTGCACTTGTGCCCCTGCCTTAAGCCTAGCCCGCACTCTTGTCCAGGCCTTAAGCCTAGCCCGCACTTGTGCCCAGGCCTTAAGCCTAGCCCGCACTTGTGCCCAGGCCTTAAGCCTAGCCCGCACTTGTGCCCAGGCCTTAAGCCTAGCCCGCACTTGTGCCCAGGCCTTAAGCCTAGCCCGCACTTGTGCCCTGGCCTTAAGCCTAGCCCGCACTTGTGCCCTGGCCTTAAGCCTAGCCCGCACTTGTGCCCTGGCCTTAAGCCTAGCCCGCACTTGTCCTCAGGCCATAAGCCTAGCCCGCACTTGTGCCCCGGCCTTAAGCCTAGCCCGCACTTGTGCCCCGGCCTTAAGCCTAGCCCGCACTTGTGCCCCGGCCTTAAGCCTAGCCCGCACTTGTGCCCAGGCCTTAAGCCTAGCCCGCACTTGTGCCCAGGCCTTAAGCCTAGCCTGCACTTTTGAGCCCCTTGAATGCTTGTTTGTTTGTTTTTGTCTTCAGCTTCATGTTGGTTATGCACATAGGGCCAGCTTTACGCTCTTCGCTCTTGTCCCGTCTGAATGCGCATGCACGACTGTAATTGGGGAAGAAGGCATTACCCATTTACGGAGGACAGACAAGAAGTGCCTGGTCGCTTGGAGCATGGGGTTATGGAGAGGCTCCGCACTGTACAACAAAGGATCTAGTCCTAAATGTCCAAGTACAGAGTAGAGGGGTGAAAGCTAGCTCTTCACCCCTATGGGTGCCTAACCCTTTATGCAAAGAGTGCAAAGAGTTAGCTGAATGCCTTAAGCCTAGCCAGCACTTGTGCCCCCTGCCTTGATCCTGGCCAGCACTGCACTTGTGCCCATGCCTTAAGCCTGGCTGGCACTTGTGCCCATGCCTTAAGCCTAGCCGGCACTTGTGGCCCCTGCCTTGATCCTAGCCAGCACTGCACTTGTGCCCAGGCCTTAAGCCTAGCCTGCACTTGTGCCCCGGCCTTAAGCCTAGCCCGCACTTGTGTCCAGGCCTTAAGCCTAGCCCGCACTTGTGCCCAGGCCTTAAGCCTAGCCCGCACTTGTGCCCAGGCCTTAAGCCTAGCCCGCACTTGTGCCCAGGCCTTAAGCCTAGCCCGCACTTGTGGCCCCTGCCTTGATCCTAGCCAGCACTTGTGCCCAGGCCTTAAGCCTAGCCCGCACTTGTGCCCAGGCCTTAAGCCTAGCCCGCACTTGTGCCCAGGCCTTAAGCCTAGCCCGCACTTGTGCCCAGGCCTTAAGCCTAGCCCGCACTTGTGCCCAGGCCTTAAGCCTAGCCCGCACTTGTGCCCCGGCCTTAAGCCTAGCCCGCACTTGTGCCCAGGCCTTAAGCCTAGCCCGCACTTGTGCCGAGGCCTTAAGCCTAGCCCGCACTTGTGCCCAGGCCTTAAGCCTAACCCGCACTTGTGCCCAGGCCTTAAGCCTAGCCCGCACTTGTGCCCCCTGCCTTGATCCTAGCCAGCACTTGTGCCCAGGCCTTAAGCCAAGCCCGCACTTGTGCCCAGGCCTTAAGCCTAGCCCGCACTTGTGCCCCTGCCTTAAGCCTAGCCCGCACTTGTGTCCAGGCCTTAAGCCTAGCCCGCACTTGTGCCCAGGCCTTAAGCCTAGCCCGCACTTGTGCCCAGGCCTTAAGCCTAGCCCGCACTTGTGCCCAGGCCTTAAGCCTAGCCCGCACTTGTGCCCAGGCCTTAAGCCTAGCCCGCACTTGTGCCCTGGCCTTAAGCCTAGCCCGCACTTGTGCCCTGGCCTTAAGCCTAGCCCGCACTTGTGCCCTGGCCTTAAGCCTAGCCCGCACTTGTCCTCAGGCCATAAGCCTAGCCCGCACTTGTGCCCCGGCCTTAAGCCTAGCCCGCACTTGTGCCCCGGCCTTAAGCCTAGCCCGCACTTGTGCCCCCTGCCTTAAGCCTAGCCCGCACTTGTGCCCAGGCCTTAAGCCTAGCCCGCACTTGTGCCCAGGCCTTAAGCCTAGCCTGCACTTTTGAGCCCCTTGAATGCTTGTTTGTTTGTTTTTGTCTTCAGCTTCATGTTGGTTATGCACATAGGGCCAGCTTTACGCTCTTCGCTCTTGTCCCGTCTGAATGCGCATGCACGACTGTAATTGGGGAAGAAGGCATTACCCATTTACGGAGGACAGACAAGAAGTGCCTGGTCGCTTGGAGCATGGGGTTATGGAGAGGCTCCGCACTGTACAACAAAGGATCTAGTCCTAAATGTCCAAGTACAGAGTAGAGGGGTGAAAGCTAGCTCTTCACCCCTATGGGTGCCTAACCCTTTATGCAAAGAGTGCAAAGAGTTAGCTGAATGCCTTAAGCCTAGCCAGCACTTGTGCCCCCTGCCTTGATCCTGGCCAGCACTGCACTTGTGCCCATGCCTTAAGCCTGGCTGGCACTTGTGCCCATGCCTTAAGCCTAGCCGGCACTTGTGGCCCCTGCCTTGATCCTAGCCAGCACTGCACTTGTGCCCAGGCCTTAAGCCTAGCCTGCACTTGTGCCCCGGCCTTAAGCCTAGCCCGCACTTGTGTCCAGGCCTTAAGCCTAGCCCGCACTTGTGCCCAGGCCTTAAGCCTAGCCCGCACTTGTGCCCAGGCCTTAAGCCTAGCCCGCACTTGTGCCCAGGCCTTAAGCCTAGCCGGCACTTGTGGCCCCTGCCTTGATCCTAGCCAGCACTTGTGCCCAGGCCTTAAGCCTAGCCCGCACTTGTGCCCAGGCCTTAAGCCAAGCCCGCACTTGTGCCCCTGCCTTAAGCCTAGCCCGCACTTGTGCCCCTGCCTTAAGCCTAGCCCGCACTTGTGCCCAGGCCTTAAGCCTAGCCCGCACTTGTGCCCAGGCCTTAAGCCTGGCCCGCACTTGTGCCCAGGCCTAAAGCCTAGCCCGCACTTGTGCCCAGGCCTTAAGCCTAGCCCGCACTTGTGCCCCGGCCTTAAGCCTAGCCCGCACTTGTCCTCAGGCCATAAGCCTAGCCCGCACTTGTGCCCCGGCCTTAAGCCTAGCCCGCACTTGTGCCCCGGCCTTAAGCCTAGCCCACACTTGTGCCCCGGCCTTAAGCCTAGCCCGCACTTGTGCCCAGGCCTTAAGCCTAGCCCGCACTTGTGCCCAGGCCTTAAGCCTAGCCCGCACTTGTGCCCAGGCCTTAAGCCTAGCCTGCACTTGTGCCCCCTGCCTTGATCCTAGCCAGCACTTGTGCCCAGGCCTTAAGCCTAGCCCGCACTTGTGCCCAGGCCTTAAGCCTAGCCTGCACTTTTGAGCCCCTTGAATGCTTGTTTGTTTGTTTTTGTCTTCAGCTTCATGTTGGTCATGCACATAGGGCCAGCTTTACGCTCTTCGCTCTTGTCCCGTCTGAATGCGCATGCACGACTGTAATTGGGGAAGAAGGCATTACCCATTTACGGAGGACAGACAAGAAGTGCCTGGTCGCTTGGAGCATGGGGTTATGGAGAGGCTCCGCACTGTACAACAAAGGATCTAGTCCTAAATGTCCAAGTACAGAGTAGAGGGGTGAAAGCTAGCTCTTCACCCCTATGGGTGCCCCTAACCCTTTATGCAAAGAGTGCAAAGAGTTAGCTGAATGCCTTAAGCCTAGCCAGCACTTGTGCCCCCTGCCTTGATCCTGGCCAGCACTGCACTTGTGCCCATGCCGTAAGCCTAGCCCGCACTTGTGCCCAGGCCTTAAGCCTGGCTGGCACTTGTGCCCATGCCTTAAGCCTAGCCGGCACTTGTGGCCCCTGCCTTGATCCTAGCCAGCACTGCACTTGTGCCCAGGCCTTAAGCCTAGCCTGCACTTGTGCCCCGGCCTTAAGCCTAGCCTGCACTTGTGCCCCGGCCTTAAGCCTAGCCCGCACTTGTGCCCCGGCCTTAAGCCTAACCCGCACTTGTGCCCAGGCCTTAAGCCTAGCCCGCACTTGTGCCCAGGCCTTAAGCCTAGCCCGCACTTGTGCCCCCTGCCTTGATCCTAGCCAGCACTGCACTTGTGCCCAGGCCTTAAGCCTAGCCTGCACTTGTGCCCAGGCCTTAAGCCTAGCCCGCACTTGTGCCCAGGCCTTAAGCCTAGCCCGCACTTGTGCCCAGGCCTTAAGCCTAGCCCGCACTTGTGCCCCCTGCCTTGATCCTAGCCAGCACTTGTGCCCAGGCCTTAAGCCTAGCCTGCACTTGTGCCCTGGCCTTAAGCCTAGCCCGCACTTGTGCCCCGGCCTTAAGCCTAGCCCGCACTTGTGCCCCGGCCTTAAGCCTAACCCGCACTTGTGCCCAGGCCTTAAGCCTAGCCCGCACTTGTGCCCAGGCCTTAAGCCTAGCCCGCACTTGTGCCCCGGCTTTAAGCTTAGCCCGCACTTGTGCCCCGGCTTTAAGCTTAGCCCGCACTTGTGCCCAGGCCTTAAGCCTAGCCCGCACTTGTGCCCCGGCCTTAAGCCGAGCCCGCACTTGTGCCCCTGCCTTAAGTCGAGCCCGCACTTGTGCCCCTGCCTTAAGCCGAGCCCGCACTTGTGCCCCTGCCTTAAGCCGAGCCCGCACTTGTGCCCCTGCCTTAAGCCGAGCCCGCACTTGTGCGCCTGCCTTAAGCCGAGCCCGCACTTGTGCCCCTGCCTTAAGCCTAGCCCGCACTTGTGCCCAGGCCTTAAGCCTAGCCCGCACTTGTGCCCCTGCCTTAAGCCTAGCCCGCACTTGTGCCCCTGCCTTAAGCCTAGCCCGCACTTGTGCCCAGACCTAAAGCCTAGCCCGCACTTGTGCTCAGGCCTTAAGCCTAGCCCGCACTTGTGCCCAGGCCTTAAGCCTAGCCCGCACTTGTGCCCAGGCCTTAAGCCTAGCCCGCTCTTGTGCCCAGGCCTTAAGCCTAGCCCGCACTTGTGCCCAGGCCTTAAGCCTAGCCCGCACTTGTGCCCCCTGCCTTGATCCTAGCCAGCACTTGTGCCCAGGCCTTAAGCCAAGCCCGCACTTGTGCCCCTGCCTTAAGCCTAGCCCGCACTTGTGCCCCTGCCTTAAGCCTAGCCCGCACTTGTGCCCAGGCCTTAAGCCTAGCCCGCACTTGTGCCCAGGCCTTAAGCCCAGCCCGCACTTGTGCCCAAGCCTTAAGCCTAGCCCGCACTTGTGCCCAGGCCTTAAGCCTAGCCCGCACTTGTGCCCCCTGCCTTGGTCCTAGCCAGCACTGCACTTGTGCCCAGGCCTTAAGCCTAGCCTGCACTTGTGCCCCGGCCTTAAGCCTAGCCCGCACTTGTGCCCAGGCCTTAAGCCTAGCCCGCACTTGTGCCCAGGCCTTAAGCCTAGCCCGCACTTGTGCCCAGGCCTTAAGCCTAGCCCGCACTTGTGCCCAGGCCTTAAGCCTAGCCCGCACTTGTGCCCAGGCCTTAAGCCAAGCCCGCACTTGTGCCCCTGCCTTAAGCCTAGCCCGCACTTGTGCCCCTGCCTTAAGCCTAGCCCGCACTTGTGCCCCGGCCTTAAGCCTAGCCCGCACTTGTGCCCCGGCCTTAAGCCTAGCCCGCACTTGTGCCCAGGCCTTAAGCCTAGCCCGCACTTGTGCCCAGGCCTTAAGCCTAGCCCGCACTTGTGCCCAGGCCTTAAGCCTAGCCCGCACTTGTGCCCAGGCCTTAAGCCTAGCCCGCACTTGTGCCCAGGCCTTAAGCCTAGCCCGCACTTGTGCCCAGGCCTTAAGCCTAGCCCGCACTTGTGCCCAGGCCTTAAGCCTAGCCCGCACTTGTGCCCAGGCCTTAAGCCTAGCCCACACTTGTGCCCCCTGCCTTAAGCCGAGCCCGCACTTGTGCCCCTGCCTTGATCCTAGCCAGCACTTGTGCCCAGGCCTTAAGCCTAGCCCGCACTTGTGCCCAGGCCTTAAGCCTAGCCCGCACTTGTGCCCCCTGCCTTGATCCTAGCCAGCACTGCACTTATGCCCAGGCCTTAAGCCTAGCCCACACTTGTGCCCCGGCCTTAAGCCTAGCCCGCACTTGTGCCCAGGCCTTAAGCCTAGCCCGCACTTGTGCCCAGGCCTTAAGCCTAGCCCGCACTTGTGCCCAGGCCTTAAGCCTAGCCTGCACTTGTGCCCCCTGCCTTGATCCTAGCCAGCACTTGTGCCCAGGCCTTAAGCCTAGCCCGCACTTGTGCCCAGGCCTTAAGCCTAGCCTGCACTTTTGAGCCCCTTGAATGCTTGTTTGTTTGTTTTTGTCTTCAGCTTCATGTTGGTCATGCACATAGGGCCAGCTTTACGCTCTTCGCTCTTGTCCCGTCTGAATGCGCATGCACGACTGTAATTGGGGAAGAAGGCATTACCCATTTACGGAGGACAGACAAGAAGTGCCTGGTCGCTTGGAGCATGGGGTTATGGAGAGGCTCCGCACTGTACAACAAAGGATCTAGTCCTAAATGTCCAAGTACAGAGTAGAGGGGTGAAAGCTAGCTCTTCACCCCTATGGGTGCCCCTAACCCTTTATGCAAAGAGTGCAAAGAGTTAGCTGAATGCCTTAAGCCTAGCCAGCACTTGTGCCCCCTGCCTTGATCCTGGCCAGCACTGCACTTGTGCCCATGCCGTAAGCCTAGCCCGCACTTGTGCCCAGGCCTTAAGCCTGGCTGGCACTTGTGCCCATGCCTTAAGCCTAGCCGGCACTTGTGGCCCCTGCCTTGATCCTAGCCAGCACTGCACTTGTGCCCAGGCCTTAAGCCTAGCCTGCACTTGTGCCCCGGCCTTAAGCCTAGCCTGCACTTGTGCCCCGGCCTTAAGCCTAGCCCGCACTTGTGCCCCGGCCTTAAGCCTAACCCGCACTTGTGCCCAGGCCTTAAGCCTAGCCCGCACTTGTGCCCAGGCCTTAAGCCTAGCCCGCACTTGTGCCCCCTGCCTTGATCCTAGCCAGCACTGCACTTGTGCCCAGGCCTTAAGCCTAGCCTGCACTTGTGCCCAGGCCTTAAGCCTAGCCCGCACTTGTGCCCAGGCCTTAAGCCTAGCCCGCACTTGTGCCCAGGCCTTAAGCCTAGCCCGCACTTGTGCCCCCTGCCTTGATCCTAGCCAGCACTTGTGCCCAGGCCTTAAGCCTAGCCTGCACTTGTGCCCTGGCCTTAAGCCTAGCCCGCACTTGTGCCCCGGCCTTAAGCCTAGCCCGCACTTGTGCCCCGGCCTTAAGCCTAACCCGCACTTGTGCCCAGGCCTTAAGCCTAGCCCGCACTTGTGCCCAGGCCTTAAGCCTAGCCCGCACTTGTGCCCCGGCTTTAAGCTTAGCCCGCACTTGTGCCCCGGCTTTAAGCTTAGCCCGCACTTGTGCCCAGGCCTTAAGCCTAGCCCGCACTTGTGCCCCGGCCTTAAGCCGAGCCCGCACTTGTGCCCCTGCCTTAAGTCGAGCCCGCACTTGTGCCCCTGCCTTAAGCCGAGCCCGCACTTGTGCCCCTGCCTTAAGCCGAGCCCGCACTTGTGCCCCTGCCTTAAGCCGAGCCCGCACTTGTGCCCCTGCCTTAAGCCGAGCCCGCACTTGTGCCCCTGCCTTAAGCCTAGCCCGCACTTGTGCCCAGGCCTTAAGCCTAGCCCGCACTTGTGCCCCTGCCTTAAGCCTAGCCCGCACTTGTGCCCCTGCCTTAAGCCTAGCCCGCACTTGTGCCCAGACCTAAAGCCTAGCCCGCACTTGTGCTCAGGCCTTAAGCCTAGCCCGCACTTGTGCCCAGGCCTTAAGCCTAGCCCGCACTTGTGCCCAGGCCTTAAGCCTAGCCCGCTCTTGTGCCCAGGCCTTAAGCCTAGCCCGCACTTGTGCCCAGGCCTTAAGCCTAGCCCGCACTTGTGCCCCCTGCCTTGATCCTAGCCAGCACTTGTGCCCCCTGCCTTGATCCTAGCCAGCACTTGTGCCCAGGCCTTAAGCCAAGCCCGCACTTGTGCCCCTGCCTTAAGCCTAGCCCGCACTTGTGCCCCTGCCTTAAGCCTAGCCCGCACTTGTGCCCCGGCCTTAAGCCTAGCCCGCACTTGTGCCCCGGCCTTAAGCCTAGCCCGCACTTGTGCCCAGGCCTTAAGCCTAGCCCGCACTTGTGCCCAGGCCTTAAGCCTAGCCCGCACTTGTGCCCAGGCCTTAAGCCTAGCCCACACTTGTGCCCCCTGCCTTAAGCCGAGCCCGCACTTGTGCCCCTGCCTTGATCCTAGCCAGCACTTGTGCCCAGGCCTTAAGCCTAGCCCGCACTTGTGCCCAGGCCTTAAGCCTAGCCCGCACTTGTGCCCCCTGCCTTGATCCTAGCCAGCACTGCACTTATGCCCAGGCCTTAAGCCTAGCCCGCACTTGTGCCCAGGCCTTAAGCCTAGCCCGCACTTGTGCCCAGGCCTTAAGCCTAGCCCGCACTTGTGCCCAGGCCTTAAGCCTAGCCCACACTTGTGCCCAGGCCTTAAGCCTAGCCCGCACTTGTGCCCAGGCCTTAAGCCTAGCCTGCACTTGTGGCCCCTGCCTTGATCCTAGCCAGCACTGCACTTGTGCCCAGGCCTTAAGCCTAGCCTGCACTTGTGCCCCGGCCTTAAGCCAAGCCCGCACTTGTGTCCAGGCCTTAAGCCTAGCCCGCACTTGTGCCCAGGCCTTAAGCCTAGCCCGCACTTGTGCCCAGGCCTTAAGCCTAGCCCGTACTTGTGCCCAGGCCTTAAGCCTAGCCCGCACTTGTGCCCCGGCCTTAAGCCTAACCCGCACTTGTGCCCAGGCCTTAAGCCTAGCCCGCACTTGTGCCCAGGCCTTAAGCCTAGCCCGCACTTGTGCCCAGGCCTTAAGCCGAGCCCGCACTTGTGCCCCTGCCTTAAGCCGAGCCCGCACTTGTGCCCCTGCCTTAAGCCGAGCCCGCACTTGTGCCCCTGCCTTGATCCTAGCCAGCACTTGTGCCCAGGCCTTAAGCCTAGCCCGCACTTGTGCCCAGGCCTTAAGCCTAGCCCGCACTTGTGCCCCCTGCCTTGATCCTAGCCAGCACTGCACTTATGCCCAGGCCTTAAGCCTAGCCTGCACTTGTGCCCAGGCCTTAAGCCTAGCCCGCACTTGTGCCCAGGCCTTAAGCCTAGCCCGCACTTGTGCCCAGGCCTTAAGCCTAGCCCGCACTTGTGCCCAGGCCTTAAGCCTAGCCCGCACTTGTGCCCAGGCCTTAAGCCTAGCCCGCACTTGTGCCCAGGCCTTAAGCCTAGCCCGCACTTGTGCCCCGGCCTTAAGCCTAGCCCGCACTTGTGCCCCGGCCTTAAGCCTAGCCCGCACTTGTGCCCCGGCCTTAAGCCTAGCCCGCACTTGTGCCCAGGCCTTAAGCCTAGCCCGCACTTGTGCCCAGGCCTTAAGTCTAGCCCGCACTTGTGCCCAGGCCTTAAGCCTAGCCCGCACTTGTGCCCAGGCCTTAAGCCTAGCCCGCACTTGTGCCCAGGCCTTAAGCCTAGCCCGCACTTGTGCCCAGGCCTTAAGCCTAGCCCGCACTTGTGCCCAGGCCTTAAGCCTAGCCCGCACTTGTGCCCAGGCCTTAAGCCTAGCCCGCACTTGTGCCCAGGCCTTAAGCCTAGCCCGCACTTGTGCCCAGGCCTTAAGCCTAGCCCGGACTTGTGCCCCCTGCCTTGATCCTAGCCAGCACTTGTGCCCAGGCCTTAAGCCAAGCCCGCACTTGTGCCCCTGCCTTAAGCCTAGCCCGCACTTGTGCCCCTGCCTTAAGCCTAGCCCGCACTTGTGTCCAGGCCTTAAGCCTAGCCCGCACTTGTGCCCAGGCCTTAAGCCTAGCCCGCACTTGTGCCCAGGCCTTAAGCCTAGCCCGCACTTGTGCCCAGGCCTTAAGCCTAGCCCGCACTTGTGCCCAGGCCTTAAGCCTAGCCCGCACTTGTGCCCTGGCCTTAAGCCTAGCCCGCTCTTGTGCCCTGGCCTTAAGCCTAGCCCGCACTTGTGCCCAGGCCTTAAGCCTAGCCCGCACTTGTGCCCAGGCCTTAAGCCTAGCCCGCACTTGTCCTCAGGCCATAAGCCTAGCCCGCACTTGTGCCCCGGCCTTAAGCCTAGCCCGCACTTGTGCCCCGGCCTTAAGCCTAGCCCGCACTTGTGCCCCGGCCTTAAGCCTAGCCCGCACTTGTGCCCAGGCCTTAAGCCTAGCCCGCACTTGTGCCCAGGCCTTAAGCCTAGCCCGCACTTGTGCCCAGGCCTTAAGCCTAGCCCGCACTTGTGCCCAGGCCTTAAGCCTAGCCCGCACTTGTGCCCAGGCCTTAAGCCTAGCCCACACTTGTGCCCCCTGCCTTGATCCTAGCCAGCACTTGTGCCCAGGCCTTAAGCCTAGCCCGCACTTGTGCCCAGGCCTTAAGCCTAGCCTGCACTTTTGAGCCCCTTGAATGCTTGTTTGTTTGTTTTTGTCTTCAGCTTCATGTTGGTTATGCACATAGGGCCAGCTTTACGCTCTTCGCTCTTGTCCCGTCTGAATGCGCATGCACGACTGTAATTGGGGAAGAAGGCATTACCCATTTACGGAGGACAGACAAGAAGTGCCTGGTCGCTTGGAGCATGGGGTTATGGAGAGGCTCCGCACTGTACAACAAAGGATCTAGTCCTAAATGTCCAAGTACAGAGTAGAGGGGTGAAAGCTAGCTCTTCACCCCTATGGGTGCCTAACCCTTTATGCAAAGAGTGCAAAGAGTTAGCTGAATGCCTTAAGCCTAGCCAGCACTTGTGCCCCCTGCCTTGATCCTGGCCAGCACTGCACTTGTACCCATGCCTTAAGCCTGGCTGGCACTTGTGCCCATGCCTTAAGCCTAGCCGGCACTTGTGGCCCCTGCCTTGATCCTAGCCAGCACTGCACTTGTGCCCAGGCCTTAAGCCTAGCCTGCACTTGTGCCCCGGCCTTAAGCCTAGCCCGCACTTGTGTCAGGCCTTAAGCCTAGCCCTCACTTGTGCCCAGGCCTTAAGCCTAGCCCGCACTTGTGCCCAGGCCTTAAGCCTAGCCCGTACTTGTGCCCAGGCCTTAAGCCTAGCCCGCACTTGTGCCCCGGCCTTAAGCCTAACCCGCACTTGTGCCCAGGCCTTAAGCCTAGCCCGCACTTGTGCCCAGGCCTTAAGCCTAGCACGCACTTGTGCCCAGGCCTTAAGCCGAGCCCGCACTTGTGCCCCTGCCTTAAGCCGAGCCCGCACTTGTGCCCCTGCCTTAAGCCGAGCCCGCACTTGTGCCCCTGCCTTGATCCTAGCCAGCACTTGTGCCCAGGCCTTAAGCCTAGCCCGCACTTGTGCCCAGGCCTTAAGCCTAGCCCGCACTTGTGCCCCCTGCCTTGATCCTAGCCAGCACTGCACTTATGCCCAGGCCTTAAGCCTAGCCTGCACTTGTGCCCAGGCCTTAAGCCTAGCCCGCACTTGTGCCCAGGCCTTAAGCCTAGCCCGCACTTGTGCCCAGGCCTTAAGCCTAGCCCGCACTTGTGCCCAGGCCTTAAGCCTAGCCCGCACTTGTGCCCAGGCCTTAAGCCTAGCCCGCACTTGTGCCCAGGCCTTAAGCCTAGCCCGCACTTGTGCCCAGGCCTTAAGCCTAGCCCGCACTTGTGCCCAGGCCTTAAGCCTAGCCCGCACTTGTGCCCCTGCCTTGATCCTAGCCAGCACTTGTGCCCAGGCCTTAAGCCTAGCCCGCACTTGTGCCCAGGCCTTAAGCCTAGCCCGCACTTGTGCCCAGGCCTTAAGCCTAGCCCGCACTTGTGCCCCTGCCTTAAGCCTAGCCCGCACTTGTGCCCCCTGCCTTGATCCTAGCCAGCACTTGTGCCCCCTGCCTTGATCCTAGCCAGCACTTGTGCCCAGGCCTTAAGCCTAGCCCGCACTTGTGCCCAGGCCTTAAGCCTAGCCTGCACTTTTGAGCCCCTTGAATGCTTGTTTGTTTGTTTTTGTCTTCAGCTTCATGTTGGTTATGCACATAGGGCCAGCTTTACGCTCTTCGCTCTTGTCCCGTCTGAATGCGCATGCACGACTGTAATTGGGGAAGAAGGCATTACCCATTTACGGAGGACAGACAAGAAGTGCCTGGTCGCTTGGAGCATGGGGTTATGGAGAGGCTCCGCACTGTACAACAAAGGATCTAGTCCTAAATGTCCAAGTACAGAGTAGAGGGGTGAAAGCTAGCTCTTCACCCCTATGGGTGCCTAACCCTTTATGCAAAGAGTGCAAAGAGTTAGCTGAATGCCTTAAGCCTAGCCAGCACTTGTGCCCCCTGCCTTGATCCTGGCCAGCACTGCACTTGTGCCCATGCCTTAAGCCTGGCTGGCACTTGTGCCCATGCCTTAAGCCTAGCCGGCACTTGTGGCCCCTGCCTTGATCCTAGCCAGCACTGCACTTGTGCCCAGGCCTTAAGCCTAGCCTGCACTTGTGCCCCGGCCTTAAGCCTAGCCCGCACTTGTTTCCAGGCCTTAAGCCTAGCCCGCACTTGTGTCCAGGCCTTAAGCCTAGCCCGCACTTGTGCCCAGGCCTTAAGCCTAGCCCGCACTTGTGCCCAGGCCTAAAGCCTAGCCCGCACTTGTGCCCAGGCCTTAAGCCTAGCCCGCACTTGTGCCCCGGCCTTAAGCCTAACCCGCACTTGTGCCCAGGCCTTAAGCCTAACCCGCACTTGTGCCCAGGCCTTAAGCCTAACCCGCACTTGTGCCCAGGCCTTAAGCCTAGCCCGCACTTGTGCCCAGGCCTTAAGCCTAGCCCGCACTTGTGCCCCGGCTTTAAGCTTAGCCCGCACTTGTGCCCCGGCTTTAAGCTTAGCCCGCACTTGTGCCCCGGCTTTAAGCTTAGCCCGCACTTGTGCCCCGGCCTTAAGCCGAGCCCGCACTTGTGCCCCGGCCTTAAGCCGAGCCCGCACTTGTGCCCCGGCCTTAAGCCGAGCCCGCACTTGTGCCCTGGCCTTAAGCCGAGCCCGCACTTGTGCCCTGGCCTTAAGCCTAGCCCGCACTTGTGCCCCTGCCTTAAGCCGAGCCCGCACTTGTGCCCCTGCCTTAAGCCTAGCCCGCACTTGTGCCCAGGCCTTAAGCCTAGCCCGCACTTGTGCCCAGGCCTTAAGCCTAGCCCGCACTTGTGCCGTTGCCTTAAGCCTAGCCCGCACTTGTGCCCCTGCCTAAAGCCTAGCCCGCACTTGTGCCCAGGCCTAAAGCCTAGCCCGCACTTGTGATCAGGCCTTAAGCCTAGCCCGCACTTGTGCCCAGGCCTTAAGCCTAGCCCGCACTTGTGCCCAGGCCTTAAGCCTAGCCCGCACTTGTGCCCAGGCCTTAAGCCTAGCCCGCACTTGTGCCCAGGCCTTAAGCCTAGCCCGCACTTGTGCCCAGGCCTTAAGCCTAGCCCGCACTTGTGCCCAGGCCTTAAGCCTAGCCCGCACTTGTGCCCAGGCCTTAAGCCTAGCCCGCACTTGTGCCCAGGCCTTAAGCCTAGCCCGCACTTGTCCTCAGGCCATAAGCCTAGCCCGCACTTGTGCCCAGGCCTTAAGCCTAGCCCGCACTTGTGCCCAGGCCTTAAGCCTAGCCCGCACTTGTGCCCAGGCCTTAAGCCTAGCCCGCACTTGTGCCCAGGCCTTAAGCCTAGCCCGCACTTGTGCCCCCTGCCTTGATCCTAGCCAGCACTTGTGCCCAGGCCTTAAGCCTAGCCCGCACTTGTGCCCGGGCCTTAAGCCGAGCCCGCACTTGTGCCCAGGCCTTAAGCCGAGCCCGCACTTGTGCCCCTGCCTTGATCCTAGCCAGCACTTTTGAGCCCCTTGAATGCTTGTTTGTTTGTTTTTGTCTTCAGCTTCATGTTGGTTATGCACATAGGGCCAGCTTTACGCTCTTCGCTCTTGTCCCGTCTGAATGCGCATGCACGACTGTAATTGGGGAAGAAGGCATTACCCATTTACGGAGGACAGACAAGAAGTGCCTGGTCGCTTGGAGCATGGGGTTATGGAGAGGCTCCGCACTGTACAACAAAGGATCTAGTCCTAAATGTCCAAGTACAGAGTAGAGGGGTGAAAGCTAGCTCTTCACCCCTATGGGTGCCTAACCCTTTATGCAAAGAGTGCAAAGAGTTAGCTGAATGCCTTAAGCCTAGCCAGCACTTGTGCCCCCTGCCTTGATCCTGGCCAGCACTGCACTTGTGCCCATGCCTTAAGCCTGGCTGGCACTTGTGCCCATGCCTTAAGCCTAGCCGGCACTTGTGGCCCCTGCCTTGATCCTAGCCAGCACTGCACTTGTGCCCAGGCCTTAAGCCTAGCCTGCACTTGTGCCCCGGCCTTAAGCCTAGCCCGCACTTGTTTCCAGGCCTTAAGCCTAGCCCGCACTTGTGTCCAGGCCTTAAGCCTAGCCCGCACTTGTGCCCAGGCCTTAAGCCTAGCCCGCACTTGTGCCCAGGCCTAAAGCCTAGCCCGCACTTGTGCCCAGGCCTTAAGCCTAGCCCGCACTTGTGCCCCGGCCTTAAGCCTAACCCGCACTTGTGCCCAGGCCTTAAGCCTAACCCGCACTTGTGCCCAGGCCTTAAGCCTAACCCGCACTTGTGCCCAGGCCTTAAGCCTAGCCCGCACTTGTGCCCAGGCCTTAAGCCTAGCCCGCACTTGTGCCCCGGCTTTAAGCTTAGCCCGCACTTGTGCCCCGGCTTTAAGCTTAGCCCGCACTTGTGCCCCGGCCTTAAGCCGAGCCCGCACTTGTGCCCCGGCCTTAAGCCGAGCCCGCACTTGTGCCCCGGCCTTAAGCCGAGCCCGCACTTGTGCCCTGGCCTTAAGCCGAGCCCGCACTTGTGCCCTGGCCTTAAGCCTAGCCCGCACTTGTGCCCCTGCCTTAAGCCGAGCCCGCACTTGTGCCCCTGCCTTAAGCCTAGCCCGCACTTGTGCCCAGGCCTTAAGCCTAGCCCGCACTTGTGCCCAGGCCTTAAGCCTAGCCCGCACTTGTGCCGTTGCCTTAAGCCTAGCCCGCACTTGTGCCCCTGCCTAAAGCCTAGCCCGCACTTGTGCCCAGGCCTAAAGCCTAGCCCGCACTTGTGCCCAGGCCTTAAGCCTAGCCCGCACTTGTGCCCAGGCCTTAAGCCTAGCCCGCACTTGTGCCCAGGCCTTAAGCCTAGCCCGCACTTGTGCCCAGGCCTTAAGCCTAGCCCGCACTTGTGCCCAGGCCTTAAGCCTAGCCCGCACTTGTGCCCAGGCCTTAAGCCTAGCCCGCACTTGTGCCCAGGCCTTAAGCCTAGCCCGCACTTGTGCCCAGGCCTTAAGCCTAGCCCGCACTTGTGCCCAGGCCTTAAGCCTAGCCCGCACTTGTCCTCAGGCCATAAGCCTAGCCCGCACTTGTGCCCAGGCCTTAAGCCTAGCCCGCACTTGTGCCCAGGCCTTAAGCCTAGCCCGCACTTGTGCCCAGGCCTTAAGCCTAGCCCGCACTTGTGCCCAGGCCTTAAGCCTAGCCCGCACTTGTGCCCCCTGCCTTGATCCTAGCCAGCACTTGTGCCCAGGCCTTAAGCCTAGCCCGCACTTGTGCCCGGGCCTTAAGCCGAGCCCGCACTTGTGCCCAGGCCTTAAGCCGAGCCCGCACTTGTGCCCCTGCCTTGATCCTAGCCAGCACTTGTGCCCAGGCCTTAAGCCTAGCCCGCACTTGTGCCCAGGCCTTAAGCCTAGCCCGCACTTGTGCCCCCTGCCTTGATCCTAGCCAGCACTGCACTTATGCCCAGGCCTTAAGCCTAGCCTGCACTTGTGCCAAGGCCTTAAGCCTAGCCCGCACTTGTGCCCAGGCCTTAAGCCTAGCCCGCACTTGTGCCCAGGCCTTAAGCCTAGCCCGCACTTGTGCCCAGGCCTTAAGCCTAGCCCGCACTTGTGCCCAGGCCTTAAGCCTAGCCCGCACTTGTGCCCAGGCCTTAAGCCTAGCCCGCACTTGTGCCCAGGCCTTAAGCCAAGCCCGCACTTGTGCCCCTGCCTTAAGCCTAGCCCGCACTTGTGCCCCTGCCTTAAGCCTAGCCCGCACTTGTGCCCAGGCCTTAAGCCTAGCCCGCACTTGTGCCCAGGCCTTAAGCCTAGCCCGCACTTGTGCCCAGGCCTAAAGCCTAGCCCGCACTTGTGCCCAGGCCTTAAGCCTAGCCCGCACTTGTGCCCCGGCCTTAAGCCTAGCCCGCACTTGTGCCCCGGCCTTAAGCCTAGCCCGCACTTGTGCCCAGGCCTTAAGCCTAGCCCGCACTTGTCCTCAGGCCATAAGCCTAGCCCGCACTTGTGCCCCGGCCTTAAGCCTAGCCCGCACTTGTGCCCCGGCCTTAAGCCTAGCCCGCACTTGTGCCCCGGCCTTAAGCCTAGCCCGCACTTGTGCCCCGGCCTTAAGCCTAGCCCGCACTTGTGCCCAGGCCTTAAGCCTAGCCCGCACTTGTGCCCAGGCCTTAAGCCTAGCCCGCACTTGTGCCCCCTGCCTCGATCCTAGCCAGCACTTGTGCCCAGGCCTTAAGCCTAGCCCGCACTTGTGCCCCCTGCCTTGATCCTAGCCAGCACTGCACTTGTGCCCAGGCCTTAAGCCTAGCCTGCACTTGTGCCCAGGCCTTAAGCCTAGCCCGCACTTGTGCCCAGGCCTTAAGCCTAGCCCGCACTTGTGCCCAGGCCTTAAGCCTAGCCCGCACTTGTGCCCAGGCATTAAGCCTAGCCCGCACTTGTGCCCCCTGCCTTGATCCTAGCCAGCACTTGTGCCCAGGCCTTAAGCCTAGCCTGCACTTGTGCCCTGGCCTTAAGCCTAGCCCGCACTTGTGCCCCGGCCTTAAGCCTAGCCCGCACTTGTGCCCCGGCCTTAAGCCTAACCCGCACTTGTGCCCCGGCCTTAAGCCTAGCCCGCACTTGTGCCCAGGCCTTAAGCCTAGCCCGCACTTGTGCCCCGGCTTTAAGCTTAGCCCGCACTTGTGCCCCGGCTTTAAGCCTAGCCCGCACTTGTGCCCAGGCCTTAAGCCTAGCCCGCACTTGTGCCCCCTGCCTTGATCCTAGCCAGCACTTGTGCCCAGGCCTTAAGCCTAGCCCGCACTTGTGCCCAGGCCTTAAGCCTAGCCCGCACTTGTGCCCCCTGCCTTGATCCTAGCCAGCACTGCACTTATGCCCAGGCCTTAAGCCTAGCCTGCACTTGTGCCAAGGCCTTAAGCCTAGCCCGCACTTGTGCCCAGGCCTTAAGCCTAGCCCGCACTTGTGCCCAGGCCTTAAGCCTAGCCCGCACTTGTGCCCAGGCCTTAAGCCTAGCCCGCACTTGTGCCCAGGCCTTAAGCCTAGCCCGCACTTGTGCCCAGGCCTTAAGCCTAGCCCGCACTTGTGCCCAGGCCTTAAGCCAAGCCCGCACTTGTGCCCCTGCCTTAAGCCTAGCCCGCACTTGTGCCCCTGCCTTAAGCCTAGCCCGCACTTGTGCCCCTGCCTTAAGCCTAGCCCGCACTTGTGCCCAGGCCTTAAGCCTAGCCTGCACTTGTGCCCAGGCCTTAAGCCTAGCCCGCACTTGTGCCCAGGCCTTAAGCCTAGCCCGCACTTGTGCCCAGGCCTTAAGCCTAGCCCGCACTTGTGCCCAGGCCTTAAGCCTAGCCCGCACTTGTGCCCCCTGCCTTGATCCTAGCCAGCACTTGTGCCCAGGCCTTAAGCCTAGCCCGCACTTGAGCCCAGGCCTTAAGCCAAGCCCGCACTTGTGCCCCTGCCTTAAGCCTAGCCCGCACTTGTGCCCCTGCCTTAAGCCAAGCCCGCACTTGTGCCCCTGCCTTAAGCCGAGCCCGCACTTGTGTCCCTGCCTTAAGCCGAGCCCGCACTTGTGCCCCGGCCTTAAGCCTAACCCGCACTTGTGCCCCGGCCTTAAGCCTAGCCCGCACTTGTGCCCAGGCCTTAAGCCTAGCCCGCACTTGTGCCCCGGCTTTAAGCTTAGCCCGCACTTGTGCCCCGGCTTTAAGCCTAGCCCGCACTTGTGCCCAGGCCTTAAGCCTAGCCCGCACTTGTGCCCCCTGCCTTGATCCTAGCCAGCACTTGTGCCCAGGCCTTAAGCCTAGCCCGCACTTGTGCCCAGGCCTTAAGCCTAGCCCGCACTTGTGCCCCCTGCCTTGATCCTAGCCAGCACTGCACTTATGCCCAGGCCTTAAGCCTAGCCTGCACTTGTGCCAAGGCCTTAAGCCTAGCCCGCACTTGTGCCCAGGCCTTAAGCCTAGCCCGCACTTGTGCCCAGGCCTTAAGCCTAGCCCGCACTTGTGCCCAGGCCTTAAGCCTAGCCCGCACTTGTGCCCAGGCCTTAAGCCTAGCCCGCACTTGTGCCCAGGCCTTAAGCCTAGCCCGCACTTGTGCCCAGGCCTTAAGCCAAGCCCGCACTTGTGCCCCTGCCTTAAGCCTAGCCCGCACTTGTGCCCCTGCCTTAAGCCTAGCCCGCACTTGTGCCCCTGCCTTAAGCCTAGCCCGCACTTGTGCCCAGGCCTTAAGCCTAGCCTGCACTTGTGCCCAGGCCTTAAGCCTAGCCCGCACTTGTGCCCAGGCCTTAAGCCTAGCCCGCACTTGTGCCCAGGCCTTAAGCCTAGCCCGCACTTGTGCCCAGGCCTTAAGCCTAGCCCGCACTTGTGCCCCCTGCCTTGATCCTAGCCAGCACTTGTGCCCAGGCCTTAAGCCTAGCCCGCACTTGAGCCCAGGCCTTAAGCCAAGCCCGCACTTGTGCCCCTGCCTTAAGCCTAGCCCGCACTTGTGCCCCTGCCTTAAGCCAAGCCCGCACTTGTGCCCCTGCCTTAAGCCGAGCCCGCACTTGTGTCCCTGCCTTAAGCCGAGCCCGCACTTGTGCCCCTGCCTTAAGCCTAGCCCGCACTTGTGCCCAGGCCTTAAGCCTAGCCCGCACTTGTGCCCAGGCCTTAAGCCTAGCCCGCACTTGTGCCCCTGCCTTAAGCCTAGCCCGCACTTGTGCCCCTGCCTTAAGCCTAGCCCGCACTTGTGCCCAGACCTAAAGCCTAGCCCGCACTTGTGCCCAGGCCTTAAGCCTAGCCCGCACTTGTGCCCAGGCCTTAAGCCTAGCCCGCACTTGTGCCCAGGCCTTAAGCCTAGCCCGCTCTTGTGCCCAGGCCTTAAGCCTAGCCCGCACTTGTGCCCAGGCCTTAAGCCTAGCCCGCACTTGTGCCCCCTGCCTTGATCCTAGCCAGCACTTGTGCCGAGGCCTTAAGCCAAGCCCGCACTTGTGCCCCTGCCTTAAGCCTAGCCCGCACTTGTGCCCCTGCCTTAAGCCTAGCCCGCACTTGTGCCCAGGCCTTAAGCCTAGCCCGCACTTGTGCCCAGGGCTTAAGCCCAGCCCGCACTTGTGCCCAGGCCTTAAGCCTAGCCCGCACTTGTGCCCAGGCCTTAAGCCTAGCCCGCACTTGTGCCCAGGCCTTAAGCCTAGCCTGCACTTGTTCCCAGGCCTTAAGCCTAGCCTGCACTTGTGCCCAGGCCTTAAGCCTAGCCCGCACTTGTGCCCCCTGCCTTGATCCTAGCCAGCACTGCACTTGTGCCCAGGCCTTAAGCCTAGCCTGCACTTGTGCCCAGGCCTTAAGCCTAGCCCGCACTTGTGCCCAGGCCTTAAGCCTAGCCCGCACTTGTGCCCAGGCCTTAAGCCTAGCCCGCACTTGTGCCCAGGCCTTAAGCCTAGCCCGCACTTGTGCCCCCTGCCTTGATCCTAGCCAGCACTTGTGCCCAGGCCTTAAGCCTAGCCCGCACTTGTGCCCAGGCCTTAAGCCTAGCCCGCACTTGTGCCCCCTGCCTTGATCCTAGCCAGCACTGCACTTATGCCCAGGCCTTAAGCCTAGCCTGCACTTGTGCCCAGGCCTTAAGCCTAGCCCGCACTTGTGCCCAGGCCTTAAGCCTAGCCCGCACTTGTGCCCAGGCCTTAAGCCTAGCCCGCACTTGTGCCCAGGCCTTAAGCCTAGCCCGCACTTGTGCCCAGGCCTTAAGCCTAGCCCGCACTTGTGCCCCCTGCCTTGATCCTAGCCAGCACTTGTGCCCAGGCCTTAAGCCTAGCCCGCACTTGAGCCCAGGCCTTAAGCCAAGCCCGCACTTGTGCCCCTGCCTTAAGCCTAGCCCGCACTTGTGCCCCTGCCTTAAGCCTAGCCCGCACTTGTGCCCAGGCCTTAAGCCTAGCCCGCACTTGTGCCCAGGCCTTAAGCCTAGCCCGCACTTGTGCCCAGGCCTAAAGCCTAGCCCGCATTTGTGCCCAGGCCTTAAGCCTAGCCCGCACTTGTGCCCTGGCCTTAAGCCTAGCCCACACTTGTGCCCCGGCCTTAAGCCTAGCCCGCACTTGTGCCCCGGCCTTAAGCCTAGCCCGCACTTGTGCCCCGGCCTTAAGCCTAGCCCGCACTTGTGCCCCGGCCTTAAGCCTAGCCCGCACTTGTGCCCCGGCCTTAAGCCTAGCCCGCACTTGTGCCCCGGCCTTAAGCCTAGCCCGCACTTGTGCCCAGGCCTTAAGCCTAGCCCGCACTTGTGCCCAGGCCTTAAGCCTAGCCCGCACTTGTGCCCAGGCCTTAAGCCTAGCCCGCACTTGTGCCCAGGCCTTAAGCCTAGCCCGCACTTGTGCCCCCTGCCTTGATCCTAGCCAGCACTTGTGCCAAGGCCTTAAGCCTAGCCCGCACTTGTGCCCAGGCCTTAAGCCTAGCCCGCACTTGTGCCCAGGCCTTAAGCCTAGCCCGCACTTGTGCCCAGGCCTTAAGCCTAGCCCGCACTTGTGCCCAGGCCTTAAGCCTAGCCCGCACTTGTGCCCCTGCCTTAAGCCTAGCCCACACTTGTGCCCAGGCCTTAAGCCTAGCCCGCACTTGTGCCCAGGCCTTAAGCCTAGCCCGCACTTGTGCCCAGGCCTTAAGCCTAGCCCGCACTTGTGCCCCCTGCCTTGATCCTAGCCAGCACTTGTGCCCAGGCCTTAAGCCAAGCCCGCACTTGTGCCCAGGCCTTAAGCCAAGCCCGCACTTGTGCCCCTGCCTTAAGCCTAGCCCGCACTTGTGCCCCTGCCTTAAGCCCAGCCCGCACTTGTGCCCAGGCCTTAAGCCTAGCCCGCACTTGTGCCCAGGCCTTAAGCCTAGCCCGCACTTGTGCCCAGGCCTTAAGCCTAGCCTGCACTTGTGCCCAGGCCTTAAGCCTAGCCCGCACTTGTGCCCAGGCCTTAAGCCTAGCCTGCACTTGTGCCCAGGCCTTAAGCCTAGCCCGCACTTGTGCCCAGGCCTTAAGCCTAGCCCGCACTTGTGCCCAGGCCTTAAGCCTAGCCCGCACTTGTGCCCCCTGCCTTGATCCTAGCCAGCACTTGTGCCCAGGCCTTAAGCCTAGCCTGCACTTGTGCCCTGGCCTTAAGCCTAGCCCGCACTTGTGCCCCGGCCTTAAGCCTAGCCCGCACTTGTGCCCCGGCCTTAAGCCTAACCCGCACTTGTGCCCAGGCCTTAAGCCTAGCCCGCACTTGTGCCCCAGCTTTAAGCTTAGCCCGCACTTGTGCCCCGGCTTTAAGCTTAGCCCACACTTGTGCCCAGGCCTTAAGCCTAGCCCGCACTTGTGCCCAGGCCTTAAGCCTAGCCCGCACTTGTGCCCCCTGCCTTGATCCTAGCCAGCACTTGTGCCCAGGCCTTAAGCCTAGCCCGCACTTGTGCCCAGGCCTTAAGCCAAGCCCGCACTTGTGCCCCTGCCTTAAGCCTAGCCCGCACTTGTGCCCCTGCCTTAAGCCTAGCCCGCACTTGTGTCCAGGCCGCACTTGTGCCCAGGCCTTAAGCCTAGCCCGCACTTGTGGCCAGGCCTTAAGCCTAGCCCGCACTTGTGCCCAGGCCTTAAGCCTAGCCCGCACTTGTGCCCAGGCCTTAAGCCTAGCCCGCACTTGTGCCCAGGCCTTAAGCCTAGCCCGCACTTGTGCCCCCTGCCTTGATCCTAGCCAGCACTTGTGCCCAGGCCTTAAGCCTAGCCCGCACTTGTGCCCAGGCCTTAAGCCTAGCCTGCACTTTTGAGCCCCTTGAATGCTTGTTTGTTTGTTTTTGTCTTCAGCTTCATGTTGGTTATGCACATAGGGCCAGCTTTACGCTCTTCACTCTTGTCCCGTCTGAATGCGCATGCACGACTTTAATTGGGGAAGAAGGCATTACCCATTTACGGAGGACAGACAAGAAGTGCCTGGTCGCTTGGAGCATGGGGTTATGGAGAGGCTCCGCACTGTACAACAAAGGATCTAGTCCTAAATGTCCAAGTACAGAGTAGAGGGGTGAAAGCTAGCTCTTCACCCCTATGGGTGCCTAACCCTTTATGCAAAGAGTGCAAAGAGTTAGCTGAATGCCTTAAGCCTAGCCAGCACTTGTGCCCCCTGCCTTGATCCTGGCCAGCACTGCACTTGTGCCCATGCCGTAAGCCTAGCCCACACTTGTGCCCAGGCCTTAAGCCTAGCCCGCACTTGTGCCCAGGCCTTAAGCCTGGCTGGCACTTGTGCCCATGCCTTAAGCCTAGCCGGCACTTGTGGCCCCTGCCTTGATCCTAGCAGCACTGCACTTGTGCCCAGGCCTTAAGCCTAGCCTGCACTTGTGCCCAGGCCTTAAGCCTAGCCCGCACTTGTGCCCCGGCCTTAAGCCTAGCCCGCACTTGTGCCCCGGCCTTAAGCCTAGCCCGCACTTGTGCCCCGGCCTTAAGCCTAGCCCGCACTTGTGCCCCGGCCTTAAGCCTAGCCCGCACTTGTGCCCCGGCCTTAAGCCTAGCCCGCACTTGTGCCCCGGCCTTAAGCCTAGCCCGCACTTGTGCCCAGGCCTTAAGCCTAGCCCGCACTTGTGGCCAGGCCTTAAGCCTAGCCCGCACTTGTGCCCAGGCCTAAAGCCTAGCCCGCACTTGTGCCCAGGCCTTAAGCCTAGCCCGCACTTGTGCCCTGGCCTTAAGCCTAGCCCGCACTTGTGCCCCGGCCTTAAGCCTAGCCCGCACTTGTGCCTTTGCCTTAAGCCTAGCCCACACTTGTGCCCAGGCCTTAAGCCTAGCCCGCACTTGTGGCCAGGCCTTAAGCCTAGCCCGCACTTGTGCCCAGGCCTAAAGCCTAGCCCGCACTTGTGCCCAGGCCTTAAGCCTAGCCCGCACTTGTGCCCTGGCCTTAAGCCTAGCCCGCACTTGTGCCCTGGCCTTAAGCCTAGCCCGCACTTGTGCCCAGGCCTTAAGCCTAGCCCGCACTTGTCCTCAGGCCATAAGCCTAGCCCGCACTTGTGCCCCGGCCTTAAGCCTAGCCCGCACTTGTGCCCCGGCCTTAAGCCTAGCCCGCACTTGTGCCCCGGCCTTAAGCCTAGCCCGCACTTGTGCCCAGGCCTTAAGCCTAGCCCGCACTTGTGCCCAGGCCTTA
Organism: Ranitomeya imitator; assembly: GCF_032444005.1. Classification (NCBI taxonomy): domain Eukaryota; kingdom Metazoa; phylum Chordata; class Amphibia; order Anura; family Dendrobatidae; genus Ranitomeya; species Ranitomeya imitator. The sequence goes on along the minus strand of NW_027193327.1, from coordinate 183,324 downwards.
AGCCTAGCCCGCACTTGTGCCCAGGCCTTAAACCTAGCCCGCACTTGTGCCCAGGCCTTAAGCCTAGCCTGCACTTGTGCCCCCTGCCTTGATCCTAGCCAGCACTTGTGCCAAGGCCTTAAGCCTAGCCCGCACTTGTGCCCAGGCCTTAAGCCTAGCCTGCACTTTTGAGCCCCTTGAATGCTTGTTTGTTTGTTTTTGTCTTCAGCTTCATGTTGGTTATGCACATAGGGCCAGCTTTACGCTCTTCGCTCTTGTCCCATCTGAATGCGCATGCACGACTGTAATTGGGGAAGAAGGCATTACCCATTTACGGAGGACAGACAAGAAGTGCCTGGTCGCTTGGAGCATGGGGTTATGGAGAGGCTCCGCACTGTACAACAAAGGATCTAGTCCTAAATGTCCAAGTACAGAGTAGAGGGGTGAAAGCTAGCTCTTCACCCCTATGGGTGCCTAACCCTTTATGCAAAGAGTGCAAAGAGTTAGCTGAATGCCTTAAGCCTAGCCAGCACTTGTGCCCAGGCCTTAAGCCTAGCCCGCACTTGTGCCCAGGCCTTAAGCCTAGCCCGCACTTGTGCCCAGGCCTTAAGCCTAGCCCGCACTTGTGCCCAGGCCTTAAGCCTAGCCCGCACTTGTGCCCAGGCCTTAAGCCTAGCCCGCACTTGTGCCCAGGCCTTAAGCCTAGCCCGCACTTGTGCCCCCTGCCTTGATCCTAGCCAGCACTTGTGCCCAGGCCTTAAGCCAAGCCCGCACTTGTGCCCAGGCCTTAAGCCTAGCCCGCACTTGTGCCCAGGCCTTAAGCCTAGCCCGCACTTGTGCCCAGGCCTTAAGCCTAGCCCGCACTTGTGCCCAGGCCTTAAGCCTAGCCCGCACTTGTGCCCAGGCCTTAAGCCTAGCCCGCACTTGTGCCCAGGCCTTAAGCCTAACCCGCACTTGTGCCCAGGCCTTAAGCCTAGCCCGCACTTGTGCCCAGGCCTTAAGCCTAGCCCACACTTGTGCCCAGGCCTTAAGCCTAGCCCGCACTTGTGCCCAGGCCTTAAGCCTAGCCCGCACTTGTGCCCAGGCCTTAAGCCTAGCCCGCACTTGTGCCCAGGCCTTAAGCCTAGCCCGCACTTGTGCCCAGGCCTTAAGCCTAGCCCGCACTTGTGCCCAGGCCTTAAGCCTAACCCGCACTTGTGCCCAGGCCTTAAGCCTAGCCCGCACTTGTGCCCAGGCCTTAAGCCTAGCCCGCACTTGTGCCCAGGCCTTAAGCCTAGCCCGCACTTGTGCCCAGGCCTTAAGCCTAGCCAGCACTTGTGCCCCCTGCCTTGATCCTGGCCAGCACTGCACTTGTGCCCATGCCTTAAGCCTGGCTGGCACTTGTGCCCATGCCTTAAGCCTAGCCGGCACTTGTGGCCCCTGCCTTGATCCTAGCCAGCACTGCACTTGTGCCCAGGCCTTAAGCCTAGCCTGCACTTGTGCCCAGGCCTTAAGCCTAGCCTGCACTTGTGCCCCGGCCTTAAGCCTAGCCCGCACTTGTGTCCAGGCCTTAAGCCTAGCCCGCACTTGTGCCCAGGCCTTAAGCCTAGCCCGCACTTGTGCCCAGGCCTTAAGCCTAGCCCGCACTTGTGCCCAGGCCTTAAGCCTAACCCGCACTTGTGCCCAGGCCTTAAGCCTAGCCCGCACTTGTGCCCAGGCCTTAAGCCTAGCCCGCACTTGTGCCCAGGCCTTAAGCCTAGCCCGCACTTGTGCCCAGGCCTTAAGCCTAGCCCGCACTTGTGCCCCCTGCCTTGATCCTAGCCAGCACTGCACTTATGCCCAGGCCTTAAGCCTAGCCTGCACTTGTGCCCAGGCCTTAAGCCTAGCCCGCACTTGTGCCCAGGCCTTAAGCCTAGCCCGCACTTGTGCCCAGGCCTTAAGCCTAGCCCGCACTTGTGCCCAGGCCTTAAGCCTAGCCCGCACTTGTGCCCAGGCCTTAAGCCTAGCCCGCACTTGTGCCCCTGCCTTGATCCTAGCCCGCACTTGTGCCCAGGCCTTAAGCCTAGCCCGCACTTGTGCCCAGGCCTTAAGCCTAGCCCGCACTTGTGCCCCCTGCCTTGATCCTAGCCAGCACTTGTGCCCAGGCCTTAAGCCTAGCCCGCACTTGTGCCCCTGCCTTAAGCCTAGCCCGCACTTGTGCCCCTGCCTTAAGCCTAGCCCGCACTTGTGCCCCTGCCTTAAGCCTAGCCCGCACTTGTGCCCCCTGCCTTGATCCTAGCCAGCACTTGTGCCCAGGCCTTAAGCCTAGCCTGCACTTGTGCCCAGGCCTTAAGCCTAGCCTGCACTTTTGAGCCCCTTGAATGCTTGTTTGTTTGTTTTTGTCTTCAGCTTCATGTTGGTTATGCACATAGGGCCAGCTTTACGCTCTTCGCTCTTGTCCCGTCTGAATGCGCATGCACGACTGTAATTGGGGAAGAAGGCATTACCCATTTACGGAGGACAGACAAGAAGTGCCTGGTCGCTTGGAGCATGGGGTTATGGAGAGGCTCCGCACTGTACAACAAAGGATCTAGTCCTAAATGTCCAAGTACAGAGTAGAGGGGTGAAAGCTAGCTCTTCACCCCTATGGGTGCCTAACCCTTTATGCAAAGAGTGCAAAGAGTTAGCTGAATGCCTTAAGCCTAGCCAGCACTTGTGCGCCCTGCCTTGATCCTGGCCAGCACTGCACTTGTGCCCATGCCTTAAGCCTGGCTGGCACTTGTGCCCATGCCTTAAGCCTAGCCGGCACTTGTGGCCCCTGCCTTGATCCTAGCCAGCACTGCACTTGTGCCCAGGCCTTAAGCCTAGCCCGCACTTGTGCCCAGGCCTTAAGCCTAGCCCGCACTTGTGCCCCGGCCTTAAGCCTAACCCGCACTTGTGCCCCTGCCTTAAGCCTAGCCCGCACTTGTGCCCAGGCCTTAAGCCTAGCCCGCACTTGTGCCCAGGCCTTAAGCCTAGCCCGCACTTGTGCCCAGGCCTTAAGCCTAGCCCGCACTTGTGCCCAGGCCTAAAGCCTAGCCCGCACTTGTGCCCAGGCCTTAAGCCTAGCCCGCACTTGTGCCCAGGCCTTAAGCCTAGCCCGCACTTGTGCCCAGGCCTTAAGCCTAGCCCGCACTTGTGCCCAGGCTTTAAGCCTAGCCCGCACTTGTGCCCCGGCCTTAAGCCTAGCCCGCACTTGTGCCCAGGCCTTAAGCCTAGCCCGCACTTGTGCCCAGGCCTTAAGCCTAGCCCGCACTTGTGCCCAGGCCTTAAGCCTAGCCCGCACTTGTGCCCAGGCCTTAAGCCTAGCCCGCACTTGTGCCCAGGCCTTAAGCCTAGCCCGCACTTGTGCCCCCTGCCTTGATCCTAGCCAGCACTTGTGCCCAGGCCTTAAGCCAAGCCCGCACTTGTGCCCAGGCCTTAAGCCTAGCCCGCACTTGTGCCCCTGCCTTAAGCCTAGCCCGCACTTGTGTCCAGGCCTTAAGCCTAGCCCGCACTTGTGCCCAGGCCTTAAGCCTAGCCCGCACTTGTGCCCAGGCCTTAAGCCTAGCCCGCACTTGTGCCCAGGCCTTAAGCCTAGCCCGCACTTGTGCCCAGGCCTTAAGCCTAGCCCGCACTTGTGCCCAGGCCTTAAGCCTAGCCCGCACTTGTGCCCCTGCCTTGATCCTAGCCAGCACTTGTGCCCAGGCCTTAAGCCTAGCCCGCACTTGTGCCCAGGCCTTAAGCCTAGCCCGCACTTGTGCCCAGGCCTTAAGCCTAGCCCACACTTGTGCCCCTGCCTTAAGCCTAGCCCGCACTTGTGCCCCCTGCCTTGATCCTAGCCAGCACTTGTGCCCCCTGCCTTGATCCTAGCCAGCACTTGTGCCCAGGCCTTAAGCCTAGCCCGCACTTGTGCCCAGGCCTTAAGCCTAGCCTGCACTTTTGAGCCCCTTGAATGCTTGTTTGTTTGTTTTTGTCTTCAGCTTCATGTTGGTTATGCACATAGGGCCAGCTTTACGCTCTTCGCTCTTGTCCCGTCTGAATGCGCATGCACGACTGTAATTGGGGAAGAAGGCATTACCCATTTACGGAGGACAGACAAGAAGTGCCTGGTCGCTTGGAGCATGGGGTTATGGAGAGGCTCCGCACTGTACAACAAAGGATCTAGTCCTAAATGTCCAAGTACAGAGTAGAGGGGTGAAAGCTAGCTCTTCACCCCTATGGGTGCCTAACCCTTTATGCAAAGAGTGCAAAGAGTTAGCTGAATGCCTTAAGCCTAGCCAGCACTTGTGCCCCCTGCCTTGATCCTGGCCAGCACTGCACTTGTGCCCATGCCTTAAGCCTGGCTGGCACTTGTGCCCATGCCTTAAGCCTAGCCGGCACTTGTGGCCCCTGCCTTGATCCTAGCCAGCACTGCACTTGTGCCCAGGCCTTAAGCCTAGCCTGCACTTGTGCCCCGGCCTTAAGCCTAGCCCGCACTTGTTTCCAGGCCTTAAGCCTAGCCCGCACTTGTGTCCAGGCCTTAAGCCTAGCCCGCACTTGTGCCCAGGCCTTAAGCCTAGCCCGCACTTGTGCCCAGGCCTAAAGCCTAGCCCGCACTTGTGCCCAGGCCTTAAGCCTAGCCCGCACTTGTGCCCCGGCCTTAAGCCTAACCCGCACTTGTGCCCCGGCCTTAAGCCTAACCCGCACTTGTGCCCAGGCCTTAAGCCTAACCCGCACTTGTGCCCAGGCCTTAAGCCTAACCCGCACTTGTGCCCAGGCCTTAAGCCTAGCCCGCACTTGTGCCCAGGCCTTAAGCCTAGCCCGCACTTGTGCCCCGGCTTTAAGCTTAGCCCGCACTTGTGCCCCGGCTTTAAGCTTAGCCCGCACTTGTGCCCCGGCCTTAAGCCGAGCCCGCACTTGTGCCCCGGCCTTAAGCCGAGCCCGCACTTGTGCCCCGGCCTTAAGCCGAGCCCGCACTTGTGCCCTGGCCTTAAGCCGAGCCCGCACTTGTGCCCTGGCCTTAAGCCGAGCCCGCACTTGTGCCCCTGCCTTAAGCCGAGCCCGCACTTGTGCCCCTGCCTTAAGCCGAGCCCGCACTTGTGCCCCTGCCTTAAGCCTAGCCCGCACTTGTGCCCCGGCTTTAAGCTTAGCCCGCACTTGTGCCCCGGCTTTAAGCTTAGCCCGCACTTGTGCCCCGGCCTTAAGCCGAGCCCGCACTTGTGCCCCGGCCTTAAGCCGAGCCCGCACTTGTGCCCCGGCCTTAAGCCGAGCCCGCACTTGTGCCCTGGCCTTAAGCCGAGCCCGCACTTGTGCCCTGGCCTTAAGCCGAGCCCGCACTTGTGCCCCTGCCTTAAGCCGAGCCCGCACTTGTGCCCCTGCCTTAAGCCGAGCCCGCACTTGTGCCCCTGCCTTAAGCCTAGCCCGCACTTGTGCCCAGGCCTTAAGCCTAGCCCGCACTTGTGCCCAGGCCTTAAGCCTAGCCCGCACTTGTGCCCAGGCCTTAAGCCTAGCCCGCACTTGTGCCCCTGCCTAAAGCCTAGCCCGCACTTGTGCCCAGGCCTAAAGCCTAGCCCGCACTTGTGCCCAGGCCTTAAGCCTAGCCCGCACTTGTGCCCAGGCCTTAAGCCTAGCCCGCACTTGTGCCCAGGCCTTAAGCCTAGCCCGCACTTGTGCCCAGGCCTTAAGCCTAGCCCGCACTTGTGCCCAGGCCTTAAGCCTAGCCCGCACTTGTGCCCAGGCCTTAAGCCTAGCCCGCACTTGTGCCCAGGCCTTAAGCCTAGCCCGCACTTGTGCCCAGGCCTTAAGCCTAGCCCGCACTTGTGCCCAGGCCTTAAGCCTAGCCCGCACTTGTGCCCAGGCCTTAAGCCTAGCCCGCACTTGTGCCCAGGCCTTAAGCCTAGCCCGCACTTGTGCCCAGGCCTTAAGCCTAGCCCGCACTTGTGCCCAGGCCTTAAGCCTAGCCCGCACTTGTGCCCAGGCCTTAAGCCTAGCCCGCACTTGTGCCCCCTGCCTTGATCCTAGCCAGCACTTGTGCCCAGGCCTTAAGCCTAGCCAGCACTTGTGCCCAGGCCTTAAGCCTAGCCCGCACTTGTGCCCAGGCCTTAAGCCGAGCCCGCACTTGTGCCCAGGCCTTAAGCCGAGCCCGCACTTGTGCCCCTGCCTTGATCCTAGCCAGCACTTGTGCCCAGGCCTTAAGCCTAGCCCGCACTTGTGCCCAGGCCTTAAGCCTAGCCCGCACTTGTGCCCCCTGCCTTGATCCTAGCCAGCACTGCACTTATGCCCAGGCCTTAAGCCTAGCCTGCACTTGTGCCCAGGCCTTAAGCCTAGCCCGCACTTGTGCCCAGGCCTTAAGCCTAGCCCGCACTTGTGCCCAGGCCTTAAGCCTAGCCCGCACTTGTGCCCAGGCCTTAAGCCTAGCCCGCACTTGTGCCCAGGCCTTAAGCCTAGCCCGCACTTGTGCCCAGGCCTTAAGCCTAGCCCGCACTTATGCCCAGGCCTTAAGCCAAGCCCGCGCTTGTGCCCCTGCCTTAAGCCTAGCCCGCACTTGTGCCCCTGCCTTAAGCCTAGCCCGCACTTGTGCCCAGGCCTTAAGCCTAGCCCGCACTTGTGCCCAGGCCTTAAGCCTAGCCCGCACTTGTGCCCAGGCCTAAAGCCTAGCCCGCACTTGTGCCCAGGCCTAAAGCCTAGCCCGCACTTGTGCCCAGGCCTTAAGCCTAGCCCGCACTTGTGCCCCGGCCTTAAGCCTAGCCCGCACTTGTGCCCCGGCCTTAAGCCTAGCCCGCACTTGTGCCCAGGCCTTAAGCCTAGCCCGCACTTGTCCTCAGGCCATAAGCCTAGCCCGCACTTGTGCCCCGGCCTTAAGCCTAGCCCGCACTTGTGCCCCGGCCTTAAGCCTAGCCCGCACTTGTGCCCCGGCCTTAAGCCTAGCCCGCACTTGTGCCCAGGCCTTAAGCCTAGCCCGCACTTGTGCCCAGGCCTTAAGCCTAGCCCGCACTTGTGCCCAGGCCTTAAGCCTAGCCCGCACTTGTGCCCCCTGCCTTGATCCTAGCCAGCACTTGTGCCCAGGCCTTAAGCCTAGCCCGCACTTGTGCCCAGGCCTTAAGCCTAGCCTGCACTTTTGAGCCCCTTGAATGCTTGTTTGTTTGTTTTTGTCTTCAGCTTCATGTTGGTTATGCACATAGGGCCAGCTTTACGCTCTTCGCTCTTGTCCCGTCTGAATGCGCATGCACGACTGTAATTGGGGAAGAAGGCATTACCCATTTACGGAGGACAGACAAGAAGTGCCTGGTCGCTTGGAGCATGGGGTTATGGAGAGGCTCCGCACTGTACAACAAAGGATCTAGTCCTAAATGTCCAAGTACAGAGTAGAGGGGTGAAAGCTAGCTCTTCACCCCTATGGGTGCCTAACCCTTTATGCAAAGAGTGCAAAGAGTTAGCTGAATGCCTTAAGCCTAGCCAGCACTTGTGCCCCCTGCCTTGATCCTGGCCAGCACTGCACTTGTGCCCATGCCGTAAGCCTAGCCCGCACTTGTGCCCAGGCCTTAAGCCTGGCTGGCACTTGTGCCCATGCCTTAAGCCTAGCCGGCACTTGTGGCCCCTGCCTTGATCCTAGCCAGCACTGCACTTGTGCCCAGGCCTTAAGCCTAGCCTGCACTTGTGCCCCGGCTTTAAGCCTAGCCCGCACTTGTGCCCCGGCCTTAAGCCTAACCCGCACTTGTGCCCAGGCCTTAAGCCTAGCCCGCACTTGTGCCCAGGCCTTAAGCCTAGCCCGCACTTGTGCCCCCTGCCTTGATCCTAGCCAGCACTGCACTTGTGCCCAGGCCTTAAGCCTAGCCTGCACTTGTGCCCAGGCCTTAAGCCTAGCCCGCACTTGTGCCCAGGCCTTAAGCCTAGCCCGCACTTGTGCCCAGGCCTTAAGCCTAGCCCGCACTTGTGCCCAGGCATTAAGCCTAGCCCGCACTTGTGCCCCCTGCCTTGATCCTAGCCAGCACTTGTGCCGAGGCCTTAAGCCAAGCCCGCACTTGTGCCCCTGCCTTAAGCCTAGCCCGCACTTGTGCCCCTGCCTTAAGCCTAGCCCGCACTTGTGCCCAGGCCTTAAGCCTAGCCCGCACTTGTGCCCAGGGCTTAAGCCCAGCCCGCACTTGTGCCCCCTGCCTTGATCCTAGCCAGCACTGCACTTGTGCCCAGGCCTTAAGCCTAGCCTGCACTTGTGCCCAGGCCTTAAGCCTAGCCCGCACTTGTGCCCAGGCCTTAAGCCTAGCCCGCACTTGTGCCCAGGCCTTAAGCCTAGCCCGCACTTGTGCCCAGGCCTTAAGCCTAGCCCGCACTTGTGCCCCCTGCCTTGATCCTAGCCAGCACTTGTGCCGAGGCCTTAAGCCAAGCCCGCACTTGTGCCCCTGCCTTAAGCCTAGCCCGCACTTGTGCCCCTGCCTTAAGCCTAGCCCGCACTTGTGCCCAGGCCTTAAGCCTAGCCCGCACTTGTGCCCAGGGCTTAAGCCCAGCCCGCACTTGTGCCCAGGCCTTAAGCCTAGCCCGCACTTGTGCCCAGGCCTTAAGCCTAGCCCGCACTTGTGCCCAGGCCTTAAGCCTAGCCTGCACTTGTTCCCAGGCCTTAAGCCTAGCCTGCACTTGTGCCCAGGCCTTAAGCCTAGCCCGCACTTGTGCCCCCTGCCTTGATCCTAGCCAGCACTGCACTTGTGCCCAGGCCTTAAGCCTAGCCTGCACTTGTGCCCAGGCCTTAAGCCTAGCCCGCACTTGTGCCCAGGCCTTAAGCCTAGCCCGCACTTGTGCCCAGGCCTTAAGCCTAGCCCGCACTTGTGCCCCCTGCCTTGATCCTAGCCAGCACTTGTGCCCAGGCCTTAAGCCTAGCCCGCACTTGTGCCCAGGCCTTAAGCCTAGCCCGCACTTGTGCCCCCTGCCTTGATCCTAGCCAGCACTGCACTTATGCCCAGGCCTTAAGCCTAGCCTGCACTTGTGCCCAGGCCTTAAGCCTAGCCCGCACTTGTGCCCAGGCCTTAAGCCTAGCCCGCACTTGTGCCCAGGCCTTAAGCCTAGCCCGCACTTGTGCCCAGGCCTTAAGCCTAGCCCGCACTTGTGCCCAGGCCTTAAGCCTAGCCCGCACTTGTGCCCCCTGCCTTGATCCTAGCCAGCACTTGTGCCCAGGCCTTAAGCCTAGCCCGCACTTGAGCCCAGGCCTTAAGCCAAGCCCGCACTTGTGCCCCTGCCTTAAGCCTAGCCCGCACTTGTGCCCCTGCCTTAAGCCTAGCCCGCACTTGTGCCCAGGCCTTAAGCCTAGCCCGCACTTGTGCCCAGGCCTTAAGCCTAGCCCGCACTTGTGCCCCGGCCTTAAGCCTAGCCCGCACTTGTGCCCCGGCCTTAAGCCTAGCCCGCACTTGTGCCCCGGCCTTAAGCCTAGCCCGCACTTGTGCCCCGGCCTTAAGCCTAGCTCGCACTTGTGCCCCGGCCTTAAGCCTAGCCCGCACTTGTGCCCCGGCCTTAAGCCTAGCCCGCACTTGTGCCCCGGCCTTAAGCCTAGCCCGCACTTGTGCCCCGGCCTTAAGTCTAACCCGCACTTGTGCCCAGGCCTTAAGCCTAGCCTGCACTTGTACCCAGGCCTTAAGCCTAGCCCGCACTTGTGCCCTGGCCTTAAGCCTAGCCCGCACTTGTGCCCCGGCCTTAAGCCTAGCCCGCACTTGTGCCCCGGCCTTAAGCCTAGCCCGCACTTGTGCCCCGGCCTTAAGCCTAGCCCGCACTTGTGCCCATGCCTTAAGCCTAACCCGCACTTGTGCCCAGGCCTTAAGCCTAGCCCGCACTTGTGCCCCGGCTTTAAGCTTAGCCCGCACTTGTGCCCCGGCTTTAAGCTTAGCCCGCACTTGTGCCCCGGCTTTAAGCTTAGCCCGCACTTGTGCCCCGGCTTTAAGCTTAGCCCGCACTTGTGCCCAGGCCTTAAGCCTAGCCCGCACTTGTGCCCCGGCCTTATGCCGAGCCCGCACTTGTGCCTCGGCCTTAAGCCGAGCCCGCACTTGTGCCCCTGCCTTAAGCCGAGCCCGCACTTGTGCCCCTGCCTTAAGCCGAGCCCGCACTTGTGCCCCTGCCTTAAGCCGAGCCCGCACTTGTGCCCCTGCCTTAAGCCTAGCCCGCACTTGTGCCCAGGCCTTAAGCCTAGCCCGCACTTGTGCCCCTGCCTTAAGCCTAGCCCGCACTTGTGCCCCTGCCTTAAGCCTAGCCCGCACTTGTGCCCAGGCCTAAAGCCCAGCCCGCACTTGTGCCCAGGCCTTAAGCCTAGCCCGCACTTGTGCCCAGGCCTTAAGCCTAGCCCGCACTTGTGCCCAGGCCTTAAGCCTAGCCCGCTCTTGTGCCCAGGCCTTAAGCCTAGCCCGCACTTGTGCCCAGGCCTTAAGCCTAGCCCGCACTTGTGCCCAGGCCTTAAGCCTAGCCCGCACTTGTGCCCAGGCCTTAAGCCTAGCCCGCACTTGTGCCCCCTGCCTTGATCCTAGCCAGCACTTGTGCCCAGGCCTTAAGCCAAGCCCGCACTTGTGCCCCTGCCTTAAGCCTAGCCCGCACTTGTGCCCCTGCCTTAAGCCTAGCCCACACTTGTGCCCAGGCCTTAAGCCTAGCCCGCACTTGTGCCCAGGCCTTAAGCCTAGCCCGCACTTGTGCCCAGGCCTAAAGCCTAGCCCGCACTTGTGCCCAGGCCTTAAGCCTAGCCCGCACTTGTGCCCTGGCCTTAAGCCTAGCCCGCACTTGTGCCCTGGCCTTAAGCCTAGCCCGCACTTGTGCCCAGGCCTTAAGCCTAGCCCGCACTTGTCCTCAGGCCATAAGCCTAGCCCGCACTTGTGCCCCGGCCTTAAGCCTAGCCCGCACTTGTGCCCCGGCCTTAAGCCTAGCCCGCACTTGTGCCCCGGCCTTAAGCCTAGCCCGCACTTGTGCCCAGGCCTTAAGCCTAGCCCGCACTTGTGCCCAGGCCTTAAGCCTAGCCCGCACTTGTGCCCAGGCCTTAAACCTAGCCCGCACTTGTGCCCAGGCCTTAAGCCTAGCCTGCACTTGTGCCCCCTGCCTTGATCCTAGCCAGCACTTGTGCCAAGGCCTTAAGCCTAGCCCGCACTTGTGCCCAGGCCTTAAGCCTAGCCTGCACTTTTGAGCCCCTTGAATGCTTGTTTGTTTGTTTTTGTCTTCAGCTTCATGTTGGTTATGCACATAGGGCCAGCTTTACGCTCTTCGCTCTTGTCCCGTCTGAATGCGCATGCACGACTGTAATTGGGGAAGAAGGCATTACCCATTTACGGAGGACAGACAAGAAGTGCCTGGTCGCTTGGAGCATGGGGTTATGGAGAGGCTCCGCACTGTACAACAAAGGATCTAGTCCTAAATGTCCAAGTACAGAGTAGAGGGGTGAAAGCTAGCTCTTCACCCCTATGGGTGCCTAACCCTTTATGCAAAGAGTGCAAAGAGTTAGCTGAATGCCTTAAGCCTAGCCAGCACTTGTGCCCCCTGCCTTGATCCTGGCCAGCACTGCACTTGTGCCCATGCCGTAAGCCTAGCCCGCACTTGTGCCCAGGCCTTAAGCCTGGCTGGCACTTGTGCCCATGCCTTAAGCCTAGCCGGCACTTGTGGCCCCTGCCTTGATCCTAGCCAGCACTGCACTTGTGCCCAGGCCTTAAGCCTAGCCTGCACTTGTGCCCCGGCCTTAAGCCTAGCCCGCACTTGTGCCCCGGCCTTAAGCCTAGCCCGCACTTGTGCCCCGGCCTTAAGCCTAACCCGCACTTGTGCCCAGGCCTTAAGCCTAGCCCGCACTTGTGCCCAGGCCTTAAGCTTAGCCCACACTTGTGCCCCGGCTTTAAGCTTAGCCCACACTTGTGCCCCGGCTTTAAGCTTAGCCCGCACTTGTGCCCCGGCCTTAAGCCGAGCCCGCAGTTGTGCCCCGGCCTTAAGCCGAGCCCGCACTTGTGCCCCGGCCTTAAGCCGAGCCCGCACTTGTGCCCCGGCCTTAAGCCGAGCCCGCACTTGTGCCCCGCCTTAAGCCGAGCCCGCACTTGTGCCCCTGCCTTAAGCCGAGCCCGCACTTGTGCCCCTGCCTTAAGTCGAGCCCGCACTTGTGCCCCTGCCTTAAGCCGAGCCCGCACTTGTGCCCAGGCCTTAAGCCTAGCCCGCACTTGTGCCCAGGCCTTAAGCCGAGCCCGCACTTGTGCCCCGGCCTTAAGCCGAGCCCGCACTTGTGCCCCGGCCTTAAGCCGAGCCCGCACTTGTGCCCCGGCCTTAAGCCGAGCCCGCACTTGTGCCCCGGCCTTAAGCTTAGCCCGCACTTGTGCCCAGGCCTTAAGCCTAGCCCGCACTTGTCCTCAGGCCATAAGCCTAGCCCGCACTTGTGCCCCGGCCTTAAGCCTAGCCCGCACTTGTGCCCCGGCCTTAAGCCTAGCCTGCACTTGTGCCCCTGCCTTAAGCCGAGCCCGCACTTGTGCCCAGGCCTTAAGCCGAGCCCGCACTTGTGCCCCTGCCTTAAGCCTAGCCCGCACTTGTGCCCCCTGCCTTGATCCTAGCCAGCACTGCACTTATGCCCAGGCCTTAAGCCTAGCCTGCACTTGTGCTCAGGCCTTAAGCCTAGCCCGCACTTGTGCCCAGGCCTTAAGCCTAGCCCGCACTTGTGCCCAGGCCTTAAGCCTAGCCCGCACTTGTGCCCAGGCCTAAAGCCTAGCCCGCACTTGTGCCCAGGCCTTAAGCCTAGCCCGCACTTGTGCCCAGGCCTTAAGCCTAGCCCGCACTTGTGCCCAGGCCTTAAGCCTAGCCCGCACTTGTGCCCAGGCCTTAAGCCTAGCCCGCACTTGTGCCCCGGCCTTAAGCCTAGCCCGCACTTGTGCCCAGGCCTTAAGCCTAGCCCGCACTTGTGCCCAGGCCTTAAGCCTAGCCCGCACTTGTGCCCAGGCCTTAAGCCTAGCCCGCACTTGTGCCCAGGCCTTAAGCCAAGCCCGCACTTGTGCCCCTGCCTTAAGCCTAGCCCGCACTTGTGCCCCTGCCTTAAGCCTAGCCCGCACTTGTGTCCAGGCCTTAAGCCTAGCCCGCACTTGTGCCCAGGCCTTAAGCCTAGCCCGCACTTTTGCCCAGGCCTTAAGCCTAGCCCGCACTTGTGCCCAGGCCTTAAGCCTAGCCCGCACTTGTGCCCAGGCCTTAAGCCTAGCCCGCACTTGTGCCCTGGCCTTAAGCCTAGCCCGCACTTGTGCCCTGGCCTTAAGCCTAGCCCGCACTTGTGCCCAGGCCTTAAGCCTAGCCCGCACTTGTCCTCAGGCCATAAGCCTAGCCCGCACTTGTGCCCCGGCCTTAAGCCTAGCCCGCACTTGTGCCCCGGCCTTAAGCCTAGCCCGCACTTGTGCCCCGGCCTTAAGCCTAGCCCGCACTTGTGCCCAGGCCTTAAGCCTAGCCCGCACTTGTGCCCAGGCCTTAAGCCTAGCCTGCACTTTTGAGCCCCTTGAATGCTTGTTTGTTTGTTTTTGTCTTCAGCTTCATGTTGGTTATGCACATAGGGCCAGCTTTACGCTCTTCGCTCTTGTCCCGTCTGAATGCGCATGCACGACTGTAATTGGGGAAGAAGGCATTACCCATTTACGGAGGACAGACAAGAAGTGCCTGGTCGCTTGGAGCATGGGGTTATGGAGAGGCTCCGCACTGTACAACAAAGGATCTAGTCCTAAATGTCCAAGTACAGAGTAGAGGGGTGAAAGCTAGCTCTTCACCCCTATGGGTGCCTAACCCTTTATGCAAAGAGTGCAAAGAGTTAGCTGAATGCCTTAAGCCTAGCCAGCACTTGTGCCCCCTGCCTTGATCCTGGCCAGCACTGCACTTGTGCCCATGCCTTAAGCCTGGCTGGCACTTGTGCCCATGCCTTAAGCCTAGCCGGCACTTGTGGCCCCTGCCTTGATCCTAGCCAGCACTGCACTTGTGCCCAGGCCTTAAGCCTAGCCTGCACTTGTGCCCAGGCCTTAAGCCTAGCCTGCACTTGTGCCCAGGCCTTAAGCCTAGCCCGCACTTGTGTCCAGGCCTTAAGCCTAGCCCGCACTTGTGCCCAGGCCTTAAGCCTAGCCCGCACTTGTGCCCAGGCCTTAAGCCTAGCCCGCACTTGTGCCCAGGCCTTAAGCCTAGCCCGCACTTGTGCCCAGGCCTTAAGCCTAACCCGCACTTGTGCCCAGGCCTTAAGCCTAGCCCGCACTTGTGCCCAGGCCTTAAGCCTAGCCCGCACTTGTGCCCAGGCCTTAAGCCTAGCCCGCACTTGTGCCCAGGCCTTAAGCCTAGCCCGCACTTGTGCCCCCTGCCTTGATCCTAGCCAGCACTTGTGCCCAGGCCTTAAGCCAAGCCCGCACTTGTGCCCAGGCCTTAAGCCTAGCCCGCACTTGTGCCCCTGCCTTAAGCCTAGCCCGCACTTGTGTCCAGGCCTTAAGCCTAGCCCGCACTTGTGCCCAGGCCTTAAGCCTAGCCCGCACTTGTGCCCAGGCCTTAAGCCTAGCCCGCACTTGTGCCCAGGCCTTAAGCCTAGCCCGCACTTGTGCCCAGGCCTTAAGCCTAGCCCGCACTTGTGCCCTGGCCTTAAGCCTAGCCCGCACTTGTGCCCTGGCCTTAAGCCTAGCCCGCACTTGTGCCCTGGCCTTAAGCCTAGCCCGCACTTGTCCTCAGGCCATAAGCCTAGCCCGCACTTGTGCCCCGGCCTTAAGCCTAGCCCGCACTTGTGCCCCGGCCTTAAGCCTAGCCCGCACTTGTGCCCCGGCCTTAAGCCTAGCCCGCACTTGTGTCCAGGCCTTAAGCCTAGCCCGCACTTGTGCCCAGGCCTTAAGCCTAGCCCGCACTTGTGCCCAGGCCTTAAGCCTAGCCCGCACTTGTGCCCAGGCCTTAAGCCTAGCCCGCACTTGTGCCCCGGCCTTAAGCCGAGCCCGCACTTGTGCCCCGGCCTTAAGCCGAGCCCGCACTTGTGCCCCAGCCTTAAGCCGAGCCCGCACTTGTGCCCCTGCCTTAAGTCGAGCCCGCACTTGTGCCCCTGCCTTAAGCCGAGCCCGCACTTGTGTCCCTGCCTTAAGCCGAGCCCGCACTTGTGCCCCTGCCTTACGCCTAGCCCGCACTTGTGCCCAGGCCTTAAGCCTAGCCCGCACTTGTGCCCAGGCCTTAAGCCTAGCCCGCACTTGTGCCCCTGCCTTAAGCCTAGCCCGCACTTGTGCCCCTGCCTTAAGCCTAGCCCGCACTTGTGCCCAGACCTAAAGCCTAGCCCGCACTTGTGCCCAGGCCTTAAGCCTAGCCCGCACTTGTGCCCAGGCCTTAAGCCTAGCCCGCACTTGTGCCCAGGCCTTAAGCCTAGCCCGCTCTTGTGCCCAGGCCTTAAGCCTAGCCCGCACTTGTGCCCAGGCCTTAAGCCTAGCCCGCACTTGTGCCCCCTGCCTTGATCCTAGCCAGCACTTGTGCCGAGGCCTTAAGCCAAGCCCGCACTTGTGCCCCTGCCTTAAGCCTAGCCCGCACTTGTGCCCCTGCCTTAAGCCTAGCCCGCACTTGTGCCCAGGCCTTAAGCCTAGCCCGCACTTGTGCCCAGGGCTTAAGCCCAGCCCGCACTTGTGCCCAGGCCTTAAGCCTAGCCCGCACTTGTGCCCAGGCCTTAAGCCTAGCCCGCACTTGTGCCCAGGCCTTAAGCCTAGCCTGCACTTGTTCCCAGGCCTTAAGCCTAGCCTGCACTTGTGCCCAGGCCTTAAGCCTAGCCCGCACTTGTGCCCCCTGCCTTGATCCTAGCCAGCACTGCACTTGTGCCCAGGCCTTAAGCCTAGCCTGCACTTGTGCCCAGGCCTTAAGCCTAGCCCGCACTTGTGCCCAGGCCTTAAGCCTAGCCCGCACTTGTGCCCAGGCCTTAAGCCTAGCCCACACTTGTGCCCCCTGCCTTGATCCTAGCCAGCACTTGTGCCCAGGCCTTAAGCCTAGCCCGCACTTGTGCCCAGGCCTTAAGCCTAGCCCGCACTTGTGCCCCCTGCCTTGATCCTAGCCAGCACTGCACTTATGCCCAGGCCTTAAGCCTAGCCTGCACTTGTGCCCAGGCCTTAAGCCTAGCCCGCACTTGTGCCCAGGCCTTAAGCCTAGCCCGCACTTGTGCCCAGGCCTTAAGCCTAGCCCGCACTTGTGCCCAGGCCTTAAGCCTAGCCCGCACTTGTGCCCAGGCCTTAAGCCTAGCCCGCACTTGTGCCCCCTGCCTTGATCCTAGCCAGCACTTGTGCCCAGGCCTTAAGCCTAGCCCGCACTTGAGCCCAGGCCTTAAGCCAAGCCCGCACTTGTGCCCCTGCCTTAAGCCTAGCCCGCACTTGTGCCCCTGCCTTAAGCCTAGCCCGCACTTGTGCCCAGGCCTTAAGCCTAGCCCGCACTTGTGCCCCGGCCTTAAGCCTAGCCCGCACTTGTGCCCCGGCCTTAAGCCTAGCCCGCACTTGTGCCCCGGCCTTAAGCCTAGCCCGCACTTGTGCCCCGGCCTTAAGCCTAGCCCGCACTTGTGCCCCGGCCTTAAGCCTAGCTCGCACTTGTGCCCCGGCCTTAAGCCTAGCCCGCACTTGTGCCCCGGCCTTAAGCCTAGCCCGCACTTGTGCCCCGGCCTTAAGCCTAGCCCGCACTTGTGCCCCGGCCTTAAGTCTAACCCGCACTTGTGCCCAGGCCTTAAGCCTAGCCTGCACTTGTACCCAGGCCTTAAGCCTAGCCCGCACTTGTGCCCTGGCCTTAAGCCTAGCCCGCACTTGTGCCCCGGCCTTAAGCCTAGCCCGCACTTGTGCCCCGGCCTTAAGCCTAGCCCGCACTTGTGCCCCGGCCTTAAGCCTAGCCCGCACTTGTGCCCATGCCTTAAGCCTAACCCGCACTTGTGCCCAGGCCTTAAGCCTAGCCCGCACTTGTGCCCCGGCTTTAAGCTTAGCCCGCACTTGTGCCCCGGCTTTAAGCTTAGCCCGCACTTGTGCCCCGGCTTTAAGCTTAGCCCGCACTTGTGCCCCGGCTTTAAGCTTAGCCCGCACTTGTGCCCAGGCCTTAAGCCTAGCCCGCACTTGTGCCCCGGCCTTATGCCGAGCCCGCACTTGTGCCTCGGCCTTAAGCCGAGCCCGCACTTGTGCCCCTGCCTTAAGCCGAGCCCGCACTTGTGCCCCTGCCTTAAGCCGAGCCCGCACTTGTGCCCCTGCCTTAAGCCGAGCCCGCACTTGTGCCCCTGCCTTAAGCCTAGCCCGCACTTGTGCCCAGGCCTTAAGCCTAGCCCGCACTTGTGCCCCTGCCTTAAGCCTAGCCCGCACTTGTGCCCCTGCCTTAAGCCTAGCCCGCACTTGTGCCCAGGCCTAAAGCCCAGCCCGCACTTGTGCCCAGGCCTTAAGCCTAGCCCGCACTTGTGCCCAGGCCTTAAGCCTAGCCCGCACTTGTGCCCAGGCCTTAAGCCTAGCCCGCTCTTGTGCCCAGGCCTTAAGCCTAGCCCGCACTTGTGCCCAGGCCTTAAGCCTAGCCCGCACTTGTGCCCAGGCCTTAAGCCTAGCCCGCACTTGTGCCCAGGCCTTAAGCCTAGCCCGCACTTGTGCCCCCTGCCTTGATCCTAGCCAGCACTTGTGCCCAGGCCTTAAGCCAAGCCCGCACTTGTGCCCCTGCCTTAAGCCTAGCCCGCACTTGTGCCCCTGCCTTAAGCCTAGCCCACACTTGTGCCCAGGCCTTAAGCCTAGCCCGCACTTGTGCCCAGGCCTTAAGCCTAGCCCGCACTTGTGCCCAGGCCTAAAGCCTAGCCCGCACTTGTGCCCAGGCCTTAAGCCTAGCCCGCACTTGTGCCCTGGCCTTAAGCCTAGCCCGCACTTGTGCCCTGGCCTTAAGCCTAGCCCGCACTTGTGCCCAGGCCTTAAGCCTAGCCCGCACTTGTCCTCAGGCCATAAGCCTAGCCCGCACTTGTGCCCCGGCCTTAAGCCTAGCCCGCACTTGTGCCCCGGCCTTAAGCCTAGCCCGCACTTGTGCCCCGGCCTTAAGCCTAGCCCGCACTTGTGCCCAGGCCTTAAGCCTAGCCCGCACTTGTGCCCAGGCCTTAAGCCTAGCCCGCACTTGTGCCCAGGCCTTAAACCTAGCCCGCACTTGTGCCCAGGCCTTAAGCCTAGCCTGCACTTGTGCCCCCTGCCTTGATCCTAGCCAGCACTTGTGCCAAGGCCTTAAGCCTAGCCCGCACTTGTGCCCAGGCCTTAAGCCTAGCCTGCACTTTTGAGCCCCTTGAATGCTTGTTTGTTTGTTTTTGTCTTCAGCTTCATGTTGGTTATGCACATAGGGCCAGCTTTACGCTCTTCGCTCTTGTCCCGTCTGAATGCGCATGCACGACTGTAATTGGGGAAGAAGGCATTACCCATTTACGGAGGACAGACAAGAAGTGCCTGGTCGCTTGGAGCATGGGGTTATGGAGAGGCTCCGCACTGTACAACAAAGGATCTAGTCCTAAATGTCCAAGTACAGAGTAGAGGGGTGAAAGCTAGCTCTTCACCCCTATGGGTGCCTAACCCTTTATGCAAAGAGTGCAAAGAGTTAGCTGAATGCCTTAAGCCTAGCCAGCACTTGTGCCCCCTGCCTTGATCCTGGCCAGCACTGCACTTGTGCCCATGCCGTAAGCCTAGCCCGCACTTGTGCCCAGGCCTTAAGCCTGGCTGGCACTTGTGCCCATGCCTTAAGCCTAGCCGGCACTTGTGGCCCCTGCCTTGATCCTAGCCAGCACTGCACTTGTGCCCAGGCCTTAAGCCTAGCCTGCACTTGTGCCCCGGCCTTAAGCCTAGCCCGCACTTGTGCCCCGGCCTTAAGCCTAGCCCGCACTTGTGCCCCGGCCTTAAGCCTAACCCGCACTTGTGCCCAGGCCTTAAGCCTAGCCCGCACTTGTGCCCAGGCCTTAAGCTTAGCCCACACTTGTGCCCCGGCTTTAAGCTTAGCCCACACTTGTGCCCCGGCTTTAAGCTTAGCCCGCACTTGTGCCCCGGCCTTAAGCCGAGCCCGCAGTTGTGCCCCGGCCTTAAGCCGAGCCCGCACTTGTGCCCCGGCCTTAAGCCGAGCCCGCACTTGTGCCCCGGCCTTAAGCCGAGCCCGCACTTGTGCCCCGCCTTAAGCCGAGCCCGCACTTGTGCCCCTGCCTTAAGCCGAGCCCGCACTTGTGCCCCTGCCTTAAGTCGAGCCCGCACTTGTGCCCCTGCCTTAAGCCGAGCCCGCACTTGTGCCCAGGCCTTAAGCCTAGCCCGCACTTGTGCCCAGGCCTTAAGCCGAGCCCGCACTTGTGCCCCGGCCTTAAGCCGAGCCCGCACTTGTGCCCCGGCCTTAAGCCGAGCCCGCACTTGTGCCCCGGCCTTAAGCCGAGCCCGCACTTGTGCCCCGGCCTTAAGCTTAGCCCGCACTTGTGCCCAGGCCTTAAGCCTAGCCCGCACTTGTCCTCAGGCCATAAGCCTAGCCCGCACTTGTGCCCCGGCCTTAAGCCTAGCCCGCACTTGTGCCCCGGCCTTAAGCCTAGCCTGCACTTGTGCCCCTGCCTTAAGCCGAGCCCGCACTTGTGCCCAGGCCTTAAGCCGAGCCCGCACTTGTGCCCCTGCCTTAAGCCTAGCCCGCACTTGTGCCCCCTGCCTTGATCCTAGCCAGCACTGCACTTATGCCCAGGCCTTAAGCCTAGCCTGCACTTGTGCTCAGGCCTTAAGCCTAGCCCGCACTTGTGCCCAGGCCTTAAGCCTAGCCCGCACTTGTGCCCAGGCCTTAAGCCTAGCCCGCACTTGTGCCCAGGCCTAAAGCCTAGCCCGCACTTGTGCCCAGGCCTTAAGCCTAGCCCGCACTTGTGCCCAGGCCTTAAGCCTAGCCCGCACTTGTGCCCAGGCCTTAAGCCTAGCCCGCACTTGTGCCCAGGCCTTAAGCCTAGCCCGCACTTGTGCCCCGGCCTTAAGCCTAGCCCGCACTTGTGCCCAGGCCTTAAGCCTAGCCCGCACTTGTGCCCAGGCCTTAAGCCTAGCCCGCACTTGTGCCCAGGCCTTAAGCCTAGCCCGCACTTGTGCCCAGGCCTTAAGCCAAGCCCGCACTTGTGCCCCTGCCTTAAGCCTAGCCCGCACTTGTGCCCCTGCCTTAAGCCTAGCCCGCACTTGTGTCCAGGCCTTAAGCCTAGCCCGCACTTGTGCCCAGGCCTTAAGCCTAGCCCGCACTTTTGCCCAGGCCTTAAGCCTAGCCCGCACTTGTGCCCAGGCCTTAAGCCTAGCCCGCACTTGTGCCCAGGCCTTAAGCCTAGCCCGCACTTGTGCCCTGGCCTTAAGCCTAGCCCGCACTTGTGCCCTGGCCTTAAGCCTAGCCCGCACTTGTGCCCAGGCCTTAAGCCTAGCCCGCACTTGTCCTCAGGCCATAAGCCTAGCCCGCACTTGTGCCCCGGCCTTAAGCCTAGCCCGCACTTGTGCCCCGGCCTTAAGCCTAGCCCGCACTTGTGCCCCGGCCTTAAGCCTAGCCCGCACTTGTGCCCAGGCCTTAAGCCTAGCCCGCACTTGTGCCCAGGCCTTAAGCCTAGCCTGCACTTTTGAGCCCCTTGAATGTTTGTTTTTGTCTTCAGCTTCATGTTGGTTATGCACATAGGGCCAGCTTTACGCTCTTCGCTCTTGTCCCGTCTGAATGCGCATGCACGACTGTAATTGGGGAAGAAGGCATTACCCATTTACGGAGGACAGACAAGAAGTGCCTGGTCGCTTGGAGCATGGGGTTATGGAGAGGCTCCGCACTGTACAACAAAGGATCTAGTCCTAAATGTCCAAGTACAGAGTAGAGGGGTGAAAGCTAGCTCTTCACCCCTATGGGTGCCTAACCCTTTATGCAAAGAGTGCAAAGAGTTAGCTGAATGCCTTAAGCCTAGCCAGCACTTGTGCCCCCTGCCTTGATCCTGGCCAGCACTGCACTTGTGCCCATGCCTTAAGCCTGGCTGGCACTTGTGCCCATGCCTTAAGCCTAGCCGGCACTTGTGGCCCCTGCCTTGATCCTAGCCAGCACTGCACTTGTGCCCAGGCCTTAAGCCTAGCCTGCACTTGTGCCCAGGCCTTAAGCCTAGCCTGCACTTGTGCCCAGGCCTTAAGCCTAGCCCGCACTTGTGTCCAGGCCTTAAGCCTAGCCCGCACTTGTGCCCAGGCCTTAAGCCTAGCCCGCACTTGTGCCCAGGCCTTAAGCCTAGCCCGCACTTGTGCCCAGGCCTTAAGCCTAGCCCGCACTTGTGCCCAGGCCTTGAGCCTAACCCGCACTTGTGCCCAGGCCTTAAGCCTAGCCCGCACTTGTGCCCAGGCCTTAAGCCTAGCCCGCACTTGTGCCCAGGCCTTAAGCCTAGCCCGCACTTGTGCCCAGGCCTTAAGCCTAGCCCGCACTTGTGCCCCCTGCCTTGATCCTAGCCAGCACTTGTGCCCAGGCCTTAAGCCAAGCCCGCACTTGTGCCCAGGCCTTAAGCCTAGCCCGCACTTGTGCCCCTGCCTTAAGCCTAGCCCGCACTTGTGTCCAGGCCTTAAGCCTAGCCCGCACTTGTGCCCAGGCCTTAAGCCTAGCCCGCACTTGTGCCCAGGCCTTAAGCCTAGCCCGCACTTGTGCCCAGGCCTTAAGCCTAGCCCGCACTTGTGCCCAGGCCTTAAGCCTAGCCCGCACTTGTGCCCTGGCCTTAAGCCTAGCCCGCACTTGTGCCCTGGCCTTAAGCCTAGCCCGCACTTGTGCCCTGGCCTTAAGCCTAGCCCGCACTTGTCCTCAGGCCATAAGCCTAGCCCGCACTTGTGCCCCGGCCTTAAGCCTAGCCCGCACTTGTGCCCCGGCCTTAAGCCTAGCCCGCACTTGTGCCCCGGCCTTAAGCCTAGCCCGCACTTGTGTCCAGGCCTTAAGCCTAGCCCGCACTTGTGCCCAGGCCTTAAGCCTAGCCCGCACTTGTGCCCAGGCCTTAAGCCTAGCCCGCACTTGTGCCCAGGCCTTAAGCCTAGCCCGCACTTGTGCCCAGGCCTTAAGCCTAGCCCGCACTTGTGCCCAGGCCTTAAGCCTAGCCCGCAATTGTGCCCAGGCCTTAAGCCTAGCCCGCACTTGTGCCCAGGCCTTAAGCCTAGCCCGCACTTGTGCCCAGGCCTTAAGCCTAGCCCGCACTTGTGCCCAGGCCTTAAGCCTAACCCGCACTTGTGCCCAGGCCTTAAGCCTAGCCCGCACTTGTGCCCAGGCCTTAAGCCTAGCCCGCACTTGTGCCCAGGCCTTAAGCCTAGCCCGCACTTGTGCCCAGGCCTTAAGCCTAGCCCGCACTTGTGCCCAGGCCTTAAGCCTAGCCCGCACTTGTGCCCAGGCCTTAAGCCTAGCCCGCACTTGTGCCCAGGCCTTAAGCCTAACCCGCACTTGTGCCCAGGCCTTAAGCCTAGCCCGCACTTGTGCCCAGGCCTTAAGCCTAGCCCGCACTTGTGCCCAGGCCTTAAGCCTAGCCCGCACTTGTGCCCAGGCCTTAAGCCTAGCCCGCACTTGTGCCCCCTGCCTTGATCCTAGCCAGCACTGCACTTATGCCCAGGCCTTAAGCCTAGCCTGCACTTGTGCCCAGGCCTTAAGCCTAGCCCGCACTTGTGCCCAGGCCTTAAGCCTAGCCCGCACTTGTGCCCAGGCCTTAAGCCTAGCCAGCACTTGTGCCCCCTGCCTTGATCCTGGCCAGCACTGCACTTGTGCCCATGCCTTAAGCCTGGCTGGCACTTGTGCCCATGCCTTAAGCCTAGCCGGCACTTGTGGCCCCTGCCTTGATCCTAGCCAGCACTGCACTTGTGCCCAGGCCTTAAGCCTAGCCTGCACTTGTGCCCAGGCCTTAAGCCTAGCCTGCACTTGTGCCCCGGCCTTAAGCCTAGCCCGCACTTGTGTCCAGGCCTTAAGCCTAGCCCGCACTTGTGCCCAGGCCTTAAGCCTAGCCCGCACTTGTGCCCAGGCCTTAAGCCTAGCCCGCACTTGTGCCCAGGCCTTAAGCCTAGCCCGCACTTGTGCCCAGGCCTTAAGCCTAACCCGCACTTGTGCCCAGGCCTTAAGCCTAGCCCGCACTTGTGCCCAGGCCTTAAGCCTAGCCCGCACTTGTGCCCAGGCCTTAAGCCTAGCCCGCACTTGTGCCCAGGCCTTAAGCCTAGCCCGCACTTGTGCCCCCTGCCTTGATCCTAGCCAGCACTGCACTTATGCCCAGGCCTTAAGCCTAGCCTGCACTTGTGCCCAGGCCTTAAGCCTAGCCCGCACTTGTGCCCAGGCCTTAAGCCTAGCCCGCACTTGTGCCCAGGCCTTAAGCCTAGCCCGCACTTGTGCCCAGGCCTTAAGCCTAGCCCGCACTTGTGCCCAGGCCTTAAGCCTAGCCCGCACTTGTGCCCAGGCCTTAAGCCTAGCCCGCACTTGTGCCCAGGCCTTAAGCCTAGCCCGCACTTGTGCCCAGGCCTTAAGCCTAGCCCGCACTTGTGCCCAGGCCTTAAGCCTAGCCCGCACTTGTGCCCAGGCCTTAAGCCTAGCCCGCACTTGTGCCCAGGCCTTAAGCCTAGCCCGCACTTGTGCCCAGGCCTTAAGCCTAGCCCGCACTTGTGCCCCTGCCTTGATCCTAGCCCGCACTTGTGCCCAGGCCTTAAGCCTAGCCCGCACTTGTGCCCAGGCCTTAAGCCTAGCCCGCACTTGTGCCCCCTGCCTTGATCCTAGCCAGCACTTGTGCCCAGGCCTTAAGCCTAGCCTGCACTTGTGCCCCTGCCTTAAGCCTAGCCCGCACTTGTGCCCCTGCCTTAAGCCTAGCCCGCACTTGTGCCCCTGCCTTAAGCCTAGCCCGCACTTGTGCCCCCTGCCTTGATCCTAGCCAGCACTTGTGCCCAGGCCTTAAGCCTAGCCTGCACTTGTGCCCAGGCCTTAAGCCTAGCCTGCACTTTTGAGCCCCTTGAATGCTTGTTTGTTTGTTTTTGTCTTCAGCTTCATGTTGGTTATGCACATAGGGCCAGCTTTACGCTCTTCGCTCTTGTCCCGTCTGAATGCGCATGCACGACTGTAATTGGGGAAGAAGGCATTACCCATTTACGGAGGACAGACAAGAAGTGCCTGGTCGCTTGGAGCATGGGGTTATGGAGAGGCTCCGCACTGTACAACAAAGGATCTAGTCCTAAATGTCCAAGTACAGAGTAGAGGGGTGAAAGCTAGCTCTTCACCCCTATGGGTGCCTAACCCTTTATGCAAAGAGTGCAAAGAGTTAGCTGAATGCCTTAAGCCTAGCCAGCACTTGTGCGCCCTGCCTTGATCCTGGCCAGCACTGCACTTGTGCCCATGCCTTAAGCCTGGCTGGCACTTGTGCCCATGCCTTAAGCCTAGCCGGCACTTGTGGCCCCTGCCTTGATCCTAGCCAGCACTGCACTTGTGCCCAGGCCTTAAGCCTAGCCTGCACTTGTGCCCCGGCCTTAAGCCTAGCCCACACTTGTGTCCAGGCCTTAGGCCTAGCCCGCACTTGTGCCCAGGCCTTAAGCCTAGCCCGCACTTGTGCCCAGGCCTTAAGCCTAGCCCGCACTTGTGCCCCGGCCTTAAGCCTAACCCGCACTTGTGCCCAGGCCTTAAGCCTAGCCCGCACTTGTGCCCAGGCCTTAAGCCTAGCCGGCACTTGTGGCCCCTGCCTTGATCCTAGCCAGCACTGCACTTGTGCCCAGGCCTTAAGCCTAGCCTGCACTTGTGCCCCGGCCTTAAGCCTAGCCCGCACTTGTGCCCAGGCCTTAAGGCTAGCCCGCACTTGTGCCCAGGCCTTAAGCCTAGCCCGCACTTGTGCCCAGGCCTTAAGCCTAGCCCGCACTTGTGCCCCGGCCTTAAGCCTAACCCGCACTTGTGCCCAGGCCTTAAGCCTAGCCCGCACTTGTGCCCAGGCCTTAAGCTTAGCCCGCACTTGTGCCCCGGCTTTAAGCTTAGCCCGCACTTGTGCCCAGGCCTTAAGCCTAGCCCGCACTTGTGCCCAGGCCTTAAGCCTAGCCCGCACTTGTGCCCAGGCCTTAAGCCTAGCCCGCACTTGTGCCCAGGCCTTAAGCCTAGCCCGCACTTGTGCCCAGGCCTTAAGCCTAGCCCGCACTTGTGCCCAGGCCTTAAGCCTAGCCCGCACTTGTGTCCCGGCCTTAAGCCGAGCCCGCACTTGTGCCCCGGCCTTAAGCCGAGCCCGCACTTGTGCCCCGGCCTTAAGCCGAGCCCGCACTTGTGCCCCGGCCTTAAGCCGAGCCCGCACTTGTGCCCCGGCCTTAAGCCTAGCCCGCACTTGTGTCCCGGCCTTAAGCCGAGCCCGCACTTGTGCCCCGGCCTTAAGCCGAGCCCGCACTTGTGCCCCCTGCCTTGATCCTAGCCAGCACTTGTGCCCAGGCCTTAAGCCAAGCCCGCACTTGTGCCCAGGCCTTAAGCCTAGCCCGCACTTGTGCCCCTGCCTTAAGCCTAGCCCGCACTTGTGTCCAGGCCTTAAGCCTAGCCCGCACTTGTGCCCAGGCCTTAAGCCTAGCCCGCACTTGTGCCCAGGCCTTAAGCCTAGCCCGCACTTGTGCCCAGGCCTTAAGCCTAGCCCGCACTTGTGCCCAGGCCTTAAGCCTAGCCCGCACTTGTGCCCTGGCCTTAAGCCTAGCCCGCACTTGTGCCCTGGCCTTAAGCCTAGCCCGCACTTGTGCCCTGGCCTTAAGCCTAGCCCGCACTTGTCCTCAGGCCATAAGCCTAGCCCGCACTTGTGCCCCGGCCTTAAGCCTAGCCCGCACTTGTGCCCCGGCCTTAAGCCTAGCCCGCACTTGTGCCCCGGCCTTAAGCCTAGCCCGCACTTGTGTCCAGGCCTTAAGCCTAGCCCGCACTTGTGCCCAGGCCTTAAGCCTAGCCCGCACTTGTGCCCAGGCCTTAAGCCTAGCCCGCACTTGTGCCCAGGCCTTAAGCCTAGCCCGCACTTGTGCCCAGGCCTTAAGCCTAGCCCGCACTTGTGCCCAGGCCTTAAGCCTAGCCCGCAATTGTGCCCAGGCCTTAAGCCTAGCCCGCACTTGTGCCCAGGCCTTAAGCCTAGCCCGCACTTGTGCCCAGGCCTTAAGCCTAGCCCGCACTTGTGCCCAGGCCTTAAGCCTAACCCGCACTTGTGCCCAGGCCTTAAGCCTAGCCCGCACTTGTGCCCAGGCCTTAAGCCTAGCCCGCACTTGTGCCCAGGCCTTAAGCCTAGCCCGCACTTGTGCCCAGGCCTTAAGCCTAGCCCGCACTTGTGCCCAGGCCTTAAGCCTAGCCCGCACTTGTGCCCAGGCCTTAAGCCTAGCCCGCACTTGTGCCCAGGCCTTAAGCCTAACCCGCACTTGTGCCCAGGCCTTAAGCCTAGCCCGCACTTGTGCCCAGGCCTTAAGCCTAGCCCGCACTTGTGCCCAGGCCTTAAGCCTAGCCCGCACTTGTGCCCAGGCCTTAAGCCTAGCCCGCACTTGTGCCCCCTGCCTTGATCCTAGCCAGCACTGCACTTATGCCCAGGCCTTAAGCCTAGCCTGCACTTGTGCCCAGGCCTTAAGCCTAGCCCGCACTTGTGCCCAGGCCTTAAGCCTAGCCCGCACTTGTGCCCAGGCCTTAAGCCTAGCCAGCACTTGTGCCCCCTGCCTTGATCCTGGCCAGCACTGCACTTGTGCCCATGCCTTAAGCCTGGCTGGCACTTGTGCCCATGCCTTAAGCCTAGCCGGCACTTGTGGCCCCTGCCTTGATCCTAGCCAGCACTGCACTTGTGCCCAGGCCTTAAGCCTAGCCTGCACTTGTGCCCAGGCCTTAAGCCTAGCCTGCACTTGTGCCCCGGCCTTAAGCCTAGCCCGCACTTGTGTCCAGGCCTTAAGCCTAGCCCGCACTTGTGCCCAGGCCTTAAGCCTAGCCCGCACTTGTGCCCAGGCCTTAAGCCTAGCCCGCACTTGTGCCCAGGCCTTAAGCCTAGCCCGCACTTGTGCCCAGGCCTTAAGCCTAACCCGCACTTGTGCCCAGGCCTTAAGCCTAGCCCGCACTTGTGCCCAGGCCTTAAGCCTAGCCCGCACTTGTGCCCAGGCCTTAAGCCTAGCCCGCACTTGTGCCCAGGCCTTAAGCCTAGCCCGCACTTGTGCCCCCTGCCTTGATCCTAGCCAGCACTGCACTTATGCCCAGGCCTTAAGCCTAGCCTGCACTTGTGCCCAGGCCTTAAGCCTAGCCCGCACTTGTGCCCAGGCCTTAAGCCTAGCCCGCACTTGTGCCCAGGCCTTAAGCCTAGCCCGCACTTGTGCCCAGGCCTTAAGCCTAGCCCGCACTTGTGCCCAGGCCTTAAGCCTAGCCCGCACTTGTGCCCAGGCCTTAAGCCTAGCCCGCACTTGTGCCCAGGCCTTAAGCCTAGCCCGCACTTGTGCCCAGGCCTTAAGCCTAGCCCGCACTTGTGCCCAGGCCTTAAGCCTAGCCCGCACTTGTGCCCAGGCCTTAAGCCTAGCCCGCACTTGTGCCCAGGCCTTAAGCCTAGCCCGCACTTGTGCCCAGGCCTTAAGCCTAGCCCGCACTTGTGCCCCTGCCTTGATCCTAGCCCGCACTTGTGCCCAGGCCTTAAGCCTAGCCCGCACTTGTGCCCAGGCCTTAAGCCTAGCCCGCACTTGTGCCCCCTGCCTTGATCCTAGCCAGCACTTGTGCCCAGGCCTTAAGCCTAGCCTGCACTTGTGCCCCTGCCTTAAGCCTAGCCCGCACTTGTGCCCCTGCCTTAAGCCTAGCCCGCACTTGTGCCCCTGCCTTAAGCCTAGCCCGCACTTGTGCCCCCTGCCTTGATCCTAGCCAGCACTTGTGCCCAGGCCTTAAGCCTAGCCTGCACTTGTGCCCAGGCCTTAAGCCTAGCCTGCACTTTTGAGCCCCTTGAATGCTTGTTTGTTTGTTTTTGTCTTCAGCTTCATGTTGGTTATGCACATAGGGCCAGCTTTACGCTCTTCGCTCTTGTCCCGTCTGAATGCGCATGCACGACTGTAATTGGGGAAGAAGGCATTACCCATTTACGGAGGACAGACAAGAAGTGCCTGGTCGCTTGGAGCATGGGGTTATGGAGAGGCTCCGCACTGTACAACAAAGGATCTAGTCCTAAATGTCCAAGTACAGAGTAGAGGGGTGAAAGCTAGCTCTTCACCCCTATGGGTGCCTAACCCTTTATGCAAAGAGTGCAAAGAGTTAGCTGAATGCCTTAAGCCTAGCCAGCACTTGTGCGCCCTGCCTTGATCCTGGCCAGCACTGCACTTGTGCCCATGCCTTAAGCCTGGCTGGCACTTGTGCCCATGCCTTAAGCCTAGCCGGCACTTGTGGCCCCTGCCTTGATCCTAGCCAGCACTGCACTTGTGCCCAGGCCTTAAGCCTAGCCTGCACTTGTGCCCCGGCCTTAAGCCTAGCCCACACTTGTGTCCAGGCCTTAGGCCTAGCCCGCACTTGTGCCCAGGCCTTAAGCCTAGCCCGCACTTGTGCCCAGGCCTTAAGCCTAGCCCGCACTTGTGCCCCGGCCTTAAGCCTAACCCGCACTTGTGCCCAGGCCTTAAGCCTAGCCCGCACTTGTGCCCAGGCCTTAAGCCTAGCCGGCACTTGTGGCCCCTGCCTTGATCCTAGCCAGCACTGCACTTGTGCCCAGGCCTTAAGCCTAGCCTGCACTTGTGCCCCGGCCTTAAGCCTAGCCCGCACTTGTGCCCAGGCCTTAAGGCTAGCCCGCACTTGTGCCCAGGCCTTAAGCCTAGCCCGCACTTGTGCCCAGGCCTTAAGCCTAGCCCGCACTTGTGCCCCGGCCTTAAGCCTAACCCGCACTTGTGCCCAGGCCTTAAGCCTAGCCCGCACTTGTGCCCAGGCCTTAAGCTTAGCCCGCACTTGTGCCCCGGCTTTAAGCTTAGCCCGCACTTGTGCCCAGGCCTTAAGCCTAGCCCGCACTTGTGCCCAGGCCTTAAGCCTAGCCCGCACTTGTGCCCAGGCCTTAAGCCTAGCCCGCACTTGTGCCCAGGCCTTAAGCCTAGCCCGCACTTGTGCCCAGGCCTTAAGCCTAGCCCGCACTTGTGCCCAGGCCTTAAGCCTAGCCCGCACTTGTGTCCCGGCCTTAAGCCGAGCCCGCACTTGTGCCCCGGCCTTAAGCCGAGCCCGCACTTGTGCCCCGGCCTTAAGCCGAGCCCGCACTTGTGCCCCGGCCTTAAGCTTAGCCCGCACTTGTGCCCAGGCCTTAAGCCTAGCCCGCACTTGTGCCCAGGCCTTAAGCCTAGCCCGCACTTGTGCCCAGGCCTTAAGCCTAGCCCGCACTTGTGCCCAGGCCTTAAGCCTAGCCGGCACTTGTGGCCCCTGCCTTGATCCTAGCCAGCACTGCACTTGTGCCCAGGCCTTAAGCCTAGCCTGCACTTGTGCCCAGGCCTTAAGCCTAGCCCGAACTTGTGCCCAGGCCTTAAGCCTAGCCCGCACTTGTGCCCAGGCCTTAAACCTAGCCCGCACTTGTGCCCAGGCCTTAAGCCTAGCCCGCACTTGTGCCCAGGCCTTAAGCCTAGCCCGCACTTGTGCCCAGGCCTTAAGCCTAGCCCGCACTTGTGCCCAGGACTTAAGCCTAGCCCGCACTTGTGCCCCTGCCTTGATCCTAGCCAGCACTTGTGCCCAGGCCTTAAGCCTAGCCCGCACTTGTGCCCAGGCCTTAAGCCAAGCCCGCACTTGTGCCCAGGCCTTAAGCCAAGCCCGCACTTGTGCCCCTGCCTTAAGCCTAGCCCGCACTTGTGCCCCTGCCTTAAGCCTAGCCCGCACTTGTGCCCAGGCCTTAAGCCTAGCCCGCACTTGTGCCCAGGCCTTAAGCCTGGCCCGCACTTGTGCCCAGGCCTAAAGCCTAGCCCGCACTTGTGCCCAGGCCTTAAGCCTAGCCCGCACTTGTGCCCCGGCCTTAAGCCTAGCCCGCACTTGTGCCCAGGCCTTAAGCCTAGCCCGCACTTGTCCTCAGGCCATAAGCCTAGCCCGCACTTGTGCCCCGGCCTTAAGCCTAGCCCGCACTTGTGCCCCGGCCTTAAGCCTAGCCCACACTTGTGCCCCGGCCTTAAGCCTAGCCCGCACTTGTGCCCAGGCCTTAAGCCTAGCCCGCACTTGTGCCCAGGCCTTAAGCCTAGCCCGCACTTGTGCCCAGGCCTTAAGCCTAGCCTGCACTTGTGCCCCCTGCCTTGATCCTAGCCAGCACTTGTGCCCAGGCCTTAAGCCTAGCCCGCACTTGTGCCCAGGCCTTAAGCCTAGCCTGCACTTTTGAGCCCCTTGAATGCTTGTTTGTTTGTTTTTGTCTTCAGCTTCATGTTGGTCATGCACATAGGGCCAGCTTTACGCTCTTCGCTCTTGTCCCATCTGAATGCGCATGCACGACTGTAATTGGGGAAGAAGGCATTACCCATTTACGGAGTACAGACAAGAAGTGCCTGGTCGCTTGGAGCATGGGGTTATGGAGAGGCTCCGCACTGTACAACAAAGGATCTAGTCCTAAATGTCCAAGTACAGAGTAGAGGGGTGAAAGCTAGCTCTTCACCCCTATGGGTGCCCCTAACCCTTTATGCAAAGAGTGCAAAGAGTTAGCTGAATGCCTTAAGCCTAGCCAGCACTTGTGCCCCCTGCCTTGATCCTGGCCAGCACTGCACTTGTGCCCATGCCGTAAGCCTAGCCCACACTTGTGCCCAGGCCTTAAGCCTGGCTGGCACTTGTGCCCATGCCTTAAGCCTAGCCGGCACTTGTGGCCCCTGCCTTGATCCTAGCCAGCACTGCACTTGTGCCCAGGCCTTAAGCCTAGCCTGCACTTTTGAGCCCCTTGAATGCTTGTTTGTTTGTTTTTGTCTTCAGCTTCATGTTGGTCATGCACATAGGGCCAGCTTTACGCTCTTCGCTCTTGTCCCATCTGAATGCGCATGCACGACTGTAATTGGGGAAGAAGGCATTACCCATTTACGGAGTACAGACAAGAAGTGCCTGGTCGCTTGGAGCATGGGGTTATGGAGAGGCTCCGCACTGTACAACAAAGGATCTAGTCCTAAATGTCCAAGTACAGAGTAGAGGGGTGAAAGCTAGCTCTTCACCCCTATGGGTGCCCCTAACCCTTTATGCAAAGAGTGCAAAGAGTTAGCTGAATGCCTTAAGCCTAGCCAGCACTTGTGCCCCCTGCCTTGATCCTGGCCAGCACTGCACTTGTGCCCATGCCGTAAGCCTAGCCCACACTTGTGCCCAGGCCTTAAGCCTAGCCCGCACTTGTGCCCAGGCCTTAAGCCTGGCTGGCACTTGTGCCCATGCCTTAAGCCTAGCCGGCACTTGTGGCCCCTGCCTTGATCCTAGCAGCACTGCACTTGTGCCCAGGCCTTAAGCCTAGCCTGCACTTGTGCCCAGGCCTTAAGCCTAGCCCGCACTTGTGCCCCGGCCTTAAGCCTAGCCCGCACTTGTGCCCCGGCCTTAAGCCTAGCCCGCACTTGTGCCCCGGCCTTAAGCCTAGCCCGCACTTGTGCCCCGGCCTTAAGCCTAGCCCGCACTTGTGCCCCGGCCTTAAGCCTAGCCCGCACTTGTGCCCCGGCCTTAAGCCTAGCCCGCACTTGTGCCCCGGCCTTAAGCCTAGCCCGCACTTGTGCCCCGGCCTTAAGCCTAGCCCGCACTTGTGCCCCGGCCTTAAGTCTAACCCGCACTTGTGCCCAGGCCTTAAGCCTAGCCCGCACTTGTACCCAGGCCTTAAGCCTAGCCCGCACTTGTGCCCCGGCCTTAAGCCTAGCCCGCACTTGTGCCCTGGCCTTAAGCCTAGCCCGCACTTGTGCCCCGGCCTTAAGCCTAGCCCGCACTTGTGCCCCGGCCTTAAGCCTAGCCCGCACTTGTGCCCATGCCTTAAGCCTAACCCGCACTTGTGCCCATGCCTTAAGCCTAGCCCGCACTTGTGCCCCGGCTTTAAGCTTAGCCCGCACTTGTGCCCCGGCTTTAAGCTTAGCCCGCACTTGTGCCCCGGCTTTAAGCTTAGCCCGCACTTGTGCCCCGGCTTTAAGCTTAGCCCGCACTTGTGCCCAGGCCTTAAGCCTAGCCC
This sequence comes from Ranitomeya imitator, assembly GCF_032444005.1. Lineage (NCBI taxonomy): Eukaryota > Metazoa > Chordata > Amphibia > Anura > Dendrobatidae > Ranitomeya > Ranitomeya imitator. The sequence goes on along the minus strand of NW_027193327.1, from coordinate 151,409 downwards.
GCACTTGTGCCTCGGCCTTAAGCCGAGCCCGCACTTGTGCCTCGGCCTTAAGCCGAGCCCGCACTTGTGCCCCTGCCTTAAGCCGAGCCCGCACTTGTGCCCCTGCCTTAAGCCGAGCCCGCACTTGTGCCCCTGCCTTAAGCCTAGCCCGCACTTGTGCCCAGACCTAAAGCCTAGCCCGCACTTGTGCTCGGGCCTTAAGCCTAGCCCGCACTTGTGCCCAGGCCTTAAGCCTAGCCCGCACTTGTGCCCAGGCCTTAAGCCTAGCCCGCTCTTGTGCCCAGGCCTTAAGCCTTGCCCGCACTTGTGCCCAGGCCTTAAGCCTAGCCCGCACTTGTGCCCCCTGCCTTGATCCTAGCCAGCACTTGTGCCCAGGCCTTAAGCCAAGCCCGCACTTGTGCCCCTGCCTTAAGCCTAGCCCGCACTTGTGCCCCTGCCTTAAGCCTAGCCCGCACTTGTGCCCAGGCCTTAAGCCTAGCCCGCACTTGTGCCCAGGCCTTAAGCCCAGCCCGCACTTGTGCCCAAGCCTTAAGCCTAGCCCGCACTTGTGCCCAGGCCTTAAGCCTAGCCCGCACTTGTGCCCCCTGCCTTGGTCCTAGCCAGCACTGCACTTGTGCCCAGGCCTTAAGCCTAGCCTGCACTTGTGCCCAGGCCTTAAGCCTAGCCCGCACTTGTGCCCAGGCCTTAAGCCTAGCCCGCACTTGTGCCCAGGCCTTAAGCCTAGCCCGCACTTGTGCCCAGGCCTTAAGCCTAGCCCGCACTTGTGCCCAGGCCTTAAGCCTAGCCCGCACTTGTGCCCAGGCCTTAAGCCTAGCCCGCACTTGTGCCCAGGCCTTAAGCCTAGCCCGCACTTGTGCCCAGGCCTTAAGCCTAGCCCGCACTTGTGCCCAGGCCTTAAGCCTAGCTCGCACTTGTGCCCAGGCCTTAAGCCTAGCCCGCACTTGTGCCCCCTGCCTTGATCCTAGCCAGCACTTGTGCCCAGGCCTTAAGCCTAGCCCGCACTTGTGCCCAGGCCTTAAGCCTAGCCCGCACTTGTGCCCCCTGCCTTGATCCTAGCCAGCACTGCACTTATGCCCAGGCCTTAAGCCTAGCCTGCACTTGTGCCCAGGCCTTAAGCCTAGCCCGCACTTGTGCCCAGGCCTTAAGCCTAGCCCGCACTCTTGCCCAGGCCTTAAGCCTAGCCCGCACTTGTGCCCAGGCCTTAAGCCTAGCCAGCACTTGTGCCCCCTGCCTTGATCCTAGCCAGCACTTGTGCCCAGGCCTTAAGCCTAGCCCGCACTTGAGCCCAGGCCTTAAGCCAAGCCCGCACTTGTGCCCCTGCCTTAAGCCTAGCCCTCACTTGTGCCCCTGCCTTAAGCCTAGCCCGCACTTGTGCCCAGGCCTTAAGCCTAGCCCGCACTTGTGCCCAGGCCTTAAGCCTAGCCCGCACTTGTGCCCAGGCCTTAAGCCTAGCCCGCACTTGTGCCCAGGCCTTAAGCCTAGCCCGCACTTGTGCCCCCTGCCTTGATCCTAGCCAGCACTTGTGCCCAGGCCTTAAGCCTAGCCCGCACTTGTGCCCCCTGCCTTGATCCTAGCCAGCACTTGTGCCCAGGCCTTAAGCCTAGCCCGCACTTGTGCCCAGGCCTTAAGCCAAGCCCGCACTTGTGCCCCTGCCTTAAGCCTAGCCCGCACTTGTGCCCCTGCCTTAAGCCCAGCCAGCACTTGTGCCCAGGCCTTAAGCCTAGCCCGCACTTGTGCCCAGGCCTTAAGCCTAGCCCGCACTTGTGCCCAGGCCTTAAGCCTAGCCCGCACTTGTGCCCAGGCCTTAAGCCTAGCCCGCACTTGTGCCCAGGCCTTAAGCCTAGCCCGCACTTGTGCCCTGGCCTTAAGCCTAGCCCGCACTTGTGCCCAGGCCTTAAGCCTAGCCCGCACTTGTCCTCAGGCCATAAGCCTAGCCTGCACTTGTGCCCCGGCCTTAAGCCTAGCCCGCACTTGTGCCCGGCCTTAAGCCTAGCCCGCACTTGTGCCCCGGCCTTAAGCCTAGCCCGCACGTGTGCCCAGGCCTTAAGCCTAGCCCGCACTTGTGCCCAGGCCTTAAGCCTAGCCCGCACTTGTGCCCAGGCCTTAAGCCTAGCCCGCACTTGTGCCCCCTGCCTTGATCCTAGCCAGCACTTGTGCCCAGGCCTTAAGCCTAGCCCGCACTTGTGCCCAGGCCTTAAGCCTAGCCTGCACTTTTGAGCCCCTTGAATGCTTGTTTGTTTGTTTTTGTCTTCAGCTTCATGTTGGTCATGCACATAGGGCCAGCTTTACGCTCTTCGCTCTTGTCCCATCTGAATGCGCATGCACGACTGTAATTGGGGAAGAAGGCATTACCCATTTACGGAGTACAGACAAGAAGTGCCTGGTCGCTTGGAGCATGGGGTTATGGAGAGGCTCCGCACTGTACAACAAAGGATCTAGTCCTAAATGTCCAAGTACAGAGTAGAGGGGTGAAAGCTAGCTCTTCACCCCTATGGGTGCCCCTAACCCTTTATAAAAAGAGTGCAAAGAGTTAGCTGAATGCCTTAAGCCTAGCCAGCACTTGTGCCCCCTGCCTTGATCCTGGCCAGCACTGCACTTGTGCCCATGCCGTAAGCCTAGCCCACACTTGTGCCCAGGCCTTAAGCCTGGCTGGCACTTGTGCCCATGCCTTAAGCCTAGCCGGCACTTGTGGCCCCTGCCTTGATCCTAGCCAGCACTGCACTTGTGCCCAGGCCTTAAGCCTAGCCTGCACTTGTGCCCCGGCCTTAAGCCTAGCCTGCACTTGTGCCCCGGCCTTAAGCCTAGCCCGCACTTGTGCCCCGGCCTTAAGCCTAACCCGCACTTGTGCCCAGGCCTTAAGCCTAGCCCGCACTTGTGCCCAGGCCTTAAGCCTAGCCCGCACTTGTGCCCAGGCCTTAAGCCTAGCCCGCACTTGTGCCCCTGCCTTAAGCCTAGCCCGCACTTGTGCCCCTGCCTTAAGCCTAGCCCGCACTTGTGCCCAGACCTAAAGCCTAGCCCGCACTTGTGCTCGGGCCTTAAGCCTAGCCCGCACTTGTGCCCAGGCCTTAAGCCTAGCCCGCACTTGTGCCCAGGCCTTAAGCCTAGCCCGCTCTTGTGCCCAGGCCTTAAGCCTTGCCCGCACTTGTGCCCAGGCCTTAAGCCTAGCCCGCACTTGTGCCCCCTGCCTTGATCCTAGCCAGCACTTGTGCCCAGGCCTTAAGCCAAGCCCGCACTTGTGCCCCTGCCTTAAGCCTAGCCCGCACTTGTGCCCCTGCCTTAAGCCTAGCCCGCACTTGTGCCCAGGCCTTAAGCCTAGCCCGCACTTGTGCCCAGGCCTTAAGCCCAGCCCGCACTTGTGCCCAAGCCTTAAGCCTAGCCCGCACTTGTGCCCAGGCCTTAAGCCTAGCCCGCACTTGTGCCCCCTGCCTTGGTCCTAGCCAGCACTGCACTTGTGCCCAGGCCTTAAGCCTAGCCCGCACTTGTCCTCAGGCCATAAGCCTAGCCCGCACTTGTGCCCCGGCCTTATGCCTAGCCCGCACTTGTGCCCCGGCCTTAAGCCGAGCCCGCACTTGTGCCCCTGCCTTAAGCCTAGCCCGCACTTGTGCCCAGGCCTTAAGCCTAGCCCGCACTTGTGCCCAGGCCTTAAGCCTAGCCCGCACTTGTGCCCAGGCCTTAAGCCTAGCCCGCACTTGTGCCCAGGCCTAAAGCCTAGCCCGCACTTGTGCCCAGGCCTTAAGCCTAGCCCGCACTTGTGCCCAGGCCTTAAGCCTAGCCCGCACTTGTGCCCAGGCCTTAAGCCTAGCCCGCACTTGTGCCCAGGCCTTAAGCCTAGCCCGCACTTGTGCCCCGGCCTTAAGCCTAGCCCGCACTTGTGCCCAGGCCTTAAGCCTAGCCCGCACTTGTGCCCAGGCCTTAAGCCTAGCCCGCACTTGTGCCCAGGCCTTAAGCCTAGCCCGCACTTGTGCCCAGGCCTTAAGCCTAGCCCGCACTTGTGCCCAGGCCTTAAGCCTAGCCCGCACTTGTGCCCCCTGCCTTGATCCTAGCCAGCACTTGTGCCCAGGCCTTAAGCCAAGCCCGCACTTGTGCCCAGGCCTTAAGCCTAGCCCGCACTTGTGCCCCTGCCTTAAGCCTAGCCCGCACTTGTGTCCAGGCCTTAAGCCTAGCCCGCACTTGTGCCCAGGCCTTAAGCCTAGCCCGCACTTGTGCCCAGGCCTTAAGCCTAGCCCGCACTTGTGCCCAGGCCTTAAGCCTAGCCCGCACTTGTGCCCTGGCCTTAAGCCTAGCCCGCACTTGTGCCCTGGCCTTAAGCCTAGCCCGCACTTGTGCCCTGGCCTTAAGCCTAGCCCGCACTTGTCCTCAGGCCATAAGCCTAGCCCGCACTTGTGCCCCGGCCTTAAGCCTAGCCCGCACTTGTGCCCCGGCCTTAAGCCTAGCCCGCACTTGTGCCCCGGCCTTAAGCCTAGCCCGCACTTGTGCCCAGGCCTTAAGCCTAGCCCGCACTTGTGCCCAGGCCTTAAGCCTAGCCTGCACTTTTGAGCCCCTTGAATGCTTGTTTGTTTGTTTTTGTCTTCAGCTTCATGTTGGTTATGCACATAGGGCCAGCTTTACGCTCTTCGCTCTTGTCCCGTCTGAATGCGCATGCACGACTGTAATTGGGGAAGAAGGCATTACCCATTTACGGAGGACAGACAAGAAGTGCCTGGTCGCTTGGAGCATGGGGTTATGGAGAGGCTCCGCACTGTACAACAAAGGATCTAGTCCTAAATGTCCAAGTACAGAGTAGAGGGGTGAAAGCTAGCTCTTCACCCCTATGGGTGCCTAACCCTTTATGCAAAGAGTGCAAAGAGTTAGCTGAATGCCTTAAGCCTAGCCAGCACTTGTGCCCCCTGCCTTGATCCTGGCCAGCACTGCACTTGTGCCCATGCCTTAAGCCTGGCTGGCACTTGTGCCCATGCCTTAAGCCTAGCCGGCACTTGTGGCCCCTGCCTTGATCCTAGCCAGCACTGCACTTGTGCCCAGGCCTTAAGCCTAGCCCGCACTTGTGCCCAGGCCTTAAGCCTAGCCCGCACTTGTGCCCCGGCCTTAAGCCTAGCCCGCACTTGTGCCCAGGCCTTAAGCCTAGCCCGCACTTGTGCCCAGGCCTTAAGCCTAGCCCGCACTTGTGCCCAGGCCTTAAGCCTAGCCCGCACTTGTGCCCCGGCCTTAAGCCTAGCCCGCACTTGTGCCCTGGCCTTAAGCCTAGCCCGCACTTGTGCCCCGGCCTTAAGCCTAGCCCGCACTTGTGCCCCGGCCTTAAGCCTAGCCCGCACTTGTGCCCATGCCTTAAGCCTAACCCGCACTTGTGCCCATGCCTTAAGCCTAGCCCGCACTTGTGCCCCGGCTTTAAGCTTAGCCCGCACTTGTGCCCCGGCTTTAAGCTTAGCCCGCACTTGTGCCCCGGCTTTAAGCTTAGCCCGCACTTGTGCCCCGGCTTTAAGCTTAGCCCGCACTTGTGCCCAGGCCTTAAGCCTAGCCCGCACTTGTGCCTCGGCCTTAAGCCGAGCCCGCACTTGTGCCTCGGCCTTAAGCCGAGCCCGCACTTGTGCCCCTGCCTTAAGCCGAGCCCGCACTTGTGCCCCTGCCTTAAGCCGAGCCCGCACTTGTGCCCCTGCCTTAAGCCTAGCCCGCACTTGTGCCCAGACCTAAAGCCTAGCCGGCACTTGTGCTCGGGCCTTAAGCCTAGCCCGCACTTGTGCCCAGGCCTTAAGCCTAGCCCGCACTTGTGCCCAGGCCTTAAGCCTAGCCCGCTCTTGTGCCCAGGCCTTAAGCCTTGCCCGCACTTGTGCCCAGGCCTTAAGCCTAGCCCGCACTTGTGCCCCCTGCCTTGATCCTAGCCAGCACTTGTGCCCAGGCCTTAAGCCAAGCCCGCACTTGTGCCCCTGCCTTAAGCCTAGCCCGCACTTGTGCCCCTGCCTTAAGCCTAGCCCGCACTTGTGCCCAGGCCTTAAGCCTAGCCCGCACTTGTGCCCAGGCCTTAAGCCCAGCCCGCACTTGTGCCCAAGCCTTAAGCCTAGCCCGCACTTGTGCCCAGGCCTTAAGCCTAGCCCGCACTTGTGCCCCCTGCCTTGGTCCTAGCCAGCACTGCACTTGTGCCCAGGCCTTAAGCCTAGCCTGCACTTGTGCCCAGGCCTTAAGCCTAGCCCGCACTTGTGCCCAGGCCTTAAGCCTAGCCCGCACTTGTGCCCAGGCCTTAAGCCTAGCCCGCACTTGTGCCCAGGCCTTAAGCCTAGCCCGCACTTGTGCCCAGGCCTTAAGCCTAGCCCGCACTTGTGCCCAGGCCTTAAGCCTAGCCCGCACTTGTGCCCAGGCCTTAAGCCTAGCCCGCACTTGTGCCCAGGCCTTAAGCCTAGCCCGCACTTGTGCCCAGGCCTTAAGCCTAGCTCGCACTTGTGCCCAGGCCTTAAGCCTAGCCCGCACTTGTGCCCCCTGCCTTGATCCTAGCCAGCACTTGTGCCCAGGCCTTAAGCCTAGCCCGCACTTGTGCCCAGGCCTTAAGCCTAGCCCGCACTTGTGCCCCCTGCCTTGATCCTAGCCAGCACTGCACTTATGCCCAGGCCTTAAGCCTAGCCTGCACTTGTGCCCAGGCCTTAAGCCTAGCCCGCACTTGTGCCCAGGCCTTAAGCCTAGCCCGCACTCTTGCCCAGGCCTTAAGCCTAGCCCGCACTTGTGCCCAGGCCTTAAGCCTAGCCAGCACTTGTGCCCCCTGCCTTCATCCTAGCCAGCACTTGTGCCCAGGCCTTAAGCCTAGCCCGCACTTGAGCCCAGGCCTTAAGCCAAGCCCGCACTTGTGCCCCTGCCTTAAGCCTAGCCCTCACTTGTGCCCCTGCCTTAAGCCTAGCCCGCACTTGTGCCCAGGCCTTAAGCCTAGCCCGCACTTGTGCCCAGGCCTTAAGCCTAGCCCGCACTTGTGCCCAGGCCTTAAGCCTAGCCCGCACTTGTGCCCAGGCCTTAAGCCTAGCCCGCACTTGTGCCCCCTGCCTTGATCCTAGCCAGCACTTGTGCCCAGGCCTTAAGCCTAGCCCGCACTTGTGCCCCCTGCCTTGATCCTAGCCAGCACTTGTGCCCAGGCCTTAAGCCTAGCCCGCACTTGTGCCCAGGCCTTAAGCCAAGCCCGCACTTGTGCCCCTGCCTTAAGCCTAGCCCGCACTTGTGCCCCTGCCTTAAGCCCAGCCAGCACTTGTGCCCAGGCCTTAAGCCTAGCCCGCACTTGTGCCCAGGCCTTAAGCCTAGCCCGCACTTGTGCCCAGGCCTTAAGCCTAGCCCGCACTTGTGCCCAGGCCTTAAGCCTAGCCCGCACTTGTGCCCAGGCCTTAAGCCTAGCCCGCACTTGTGCCCTGGCCTTAAGCCTAGCCCGCACTTGTGCCCAGGCCTTAAGCCTAGCCCGCACTTGTCCTCAGGCCATAAGCCTAGCCTGCACTTGTGCCCCGGCCTTAAGCCTAGCCCGCACTTGTGCCCGGCCTTAAGCCTAGCCCGCACTTGTGCCCCGGCCTTAAGCCTAGCCCGCACGTGTGCCCAGGCCTTAAGCCTAGCCCGCACTTGTGCCCAGGCCTTAAGCCTAGCCCGCACTTGTGCCCAGGCCTTAAGCCTAGCCCGCACTTGTGCCCCCTGCCTTGATCCTAGCCAGCACTTGTGCCCAGGCCTTAAGCCTAGCCCGCACTTGTGCCCAGGCCTTAAGCCTAGCCTGCACTTTTGAGCCCCTTGAATGCTTGTTTGTTTGTTTTTGTCTTCAGCTTCATGTTGGTCATGCACATAGGGCCAGCTTTACGCTCTTCGCTCTTGTCCCATCTGAATGCGCATGCACGACTGTAATTGGGGAAGAAGGCATTACCCATTTACGGAGTACAGACAAGAAGTGCCTGGTCGCTTGGAGCATGGGGTTATGGAGAGGCTCCGCACTGTACAACAAAGGATCTAGTCCTAAATGTCCAAGTACAGAGTAGAGGGGTGAAAGCTAGCTCTTCACCCCTATGGGTGCCCCTAACCCTTTATAAAAAGAGTGCAAAGAGTTAGCTGAATGCCTTAAGCCTAGCCAGCACTTGTGCCCCCTGCCTTGATCCTGGCCAGCACTGCACTTGTGCCCATGCCGTAAGCCTAGCCCACACTTGTGCCCAGGCCTTAAGCCTGGCTGGCACTTGTGCCCATGCCTTAAGCCTAGCCGGCACTTGTGGCCCCTGCCTTGATCCTAGCCAGCACTGCACTTGTGCCCAGGCCTTAAGCCTAGCCTGCACTTGTGCCCCGGCCTTAAGCCTAGCCTGCACTTGTGCCCCGGCCTTAAGCCTAGCCCGCACTTGTGCCCCGGCCTTAAGCCTAACCCGCACTTGTGCCCAGGCCTTAAGCCTAGCCCGCACTTGTGCCCAGGCCTTAAGCCTAGCCCGCACTTGTGCCCAGGCCTTAAGCCTAGCCCGCACTTGTGCCCCTGCCTTAAGCCTAGCCCGCACTTGTGCCCCTGCCTTAAGCCTAGCCCGCACTTGTGCCCAGACCTAAAGCCTAGCCCGCACTTGTGCTCGGGCCTTAAGCCTAGCCCGCACTTGTGCCCAGGCCTTAAGCCTAGCCCGCACTTGTGCCCAGGCCTTAAGCCTAGCCCGCTCTTGTGCCCAGGCCTTAAGCCTTGCCCGCACTTGTGCCCAGGCCTTAAGCCTAGCCCGCACTTGTGCCCCCTGCCTTGATCCTAGCCAGCACTTGTGCCCAGGCCTTAAGCCAAGCCCGCACTTGTGCCCCTGCCTTAAGCCTAGCCCGCACTTGTGCCCCTGCCTTAAGCCTAGCCCGCACTTGTGCCCAGGCCTTAAGCCTAGCCCGCACTTGTGCCCAGGCCTTAAGCCCAGCCCGCACTTGTGCCCAAGCCTTAAGCCTAGCCCGCACTTGTGCCCAGGCCTTAAGCCTAGCCCGCACTTGTGCCCCCTGCCTTGGTCCTAGCCAGCACTGCACTTGTGCCCAGGCCTTAAGCCTAGCCTGCACTTGTGCCCAGGCCTTAAGCCTAGCCCGCACTTGTGCCCAGGCCTTAAGCCTAGCCCGCACTTGTGCCCAGGCCTTAAGCCTAGCCCGCACTTGTGCCCAGGCCTTAAGCCTAGCCCGCACTTGTGCCCAGGCCTTAAGCCTAGCCCGCACTTGTGCCCAGGCCTTAAGCCTAGCCCGCACTTGTGCCCAGGCCTTAAGCCTAGCCCGCACTTGTGCCCAGGCCTTAAGCCTAGCCCGCACTTGTGCCCAGGCCTTAAGCCTAGCTCGCACTTGTGCCCAGGCCTTAAGCCTAGCCCGCACTTGTGCCCCCTGCCTTGATCCTAGCCAGCACTTGTGCCCAGGCCTTAAGCCTAGCCCGCACTTGTGCCCAGGCCTTAAGCCTAGCCCGCACTTGTGCCCCCTGCCTTGATCCTAGCCAGCACTGCACTTATGCCCAGGCCTTAAGCCTAGCCTGCACTTGTGCCCAGGCCTTAAGCCTAGCCCGCACTTGTGCCCAGGCCTTAAGCCTAGCCCGCACTCTTGCCCAGGCCTTAAGCCTAGCCCGCACTTGTGCCCAGGCCTTAAGCCTAGCCAGCACTTGTGCCCCCTGCCTTGATCCTAGCCAGCACTTGTGCCCAGGCCTTAAGCCTAGCCCGCACTTGAGCCCAGGCCTTAAGCCAAGCCCGCACTTGTGCCCCTGCCTTAAGCCTAGCCCTCACTTGTGCCCCTGCCTTAAGCCTAGCCCGCACTTGTGCCCAGGCCTTAAGCCTAGCCCGCACTTGTGCCCAGGCCTTAAGCCTAGCCCGCACTTGTGCCCAGGCCTTAAGCCTAGCCCGCACTTGTGCCCAGGCCTTAAGCCTAGCCCGCACTTGTGCCCCCTGCCTTGATCCTAGCCAGCACTTGTGCCCAGGCCTTAAGCCTAGCCCGCACTTGTGCCCCCTGCCTTGATCCTAGCCAGCACTTGTGCCCAGGCCTTAAGCCTAGCCCGCACTTGTGCCCAGGCCTTAAGCCAAGCCCGCACTTGTGCCCCTGCCTTAAGCCTAGCCCGCACTTGTGCCCCTGCCTTAAGCCCAGCCAGCACTTGTGCCCAGGCCTTAAGCCTAGCCCGCACTTGTGCCCAGGCCTTAAGCCTAGCCCGCACTTGTGCCCAGGCCTTAAGCCTAGCCCGCACTTGTGCCCAGGCCTTAAGCCTAGCCCGCACTTGTGCCCAGGCCTTAAGCCTAGCCCGCACTTGTGCCCTGGCCTTAAGCCTAGCCCGCACTTGTGCCCAGGCCTTAAGCCTAGCCCGCACTTGTCCTCAGGCCATAAGCCTAGCCTGCACTTGTGCCCCGGCCTTAAGCCTAGCCCGCACTTGTGCCCGGCCTTAAGCCTAGCCCGCACTTGTGCCCCGGCCTTAAGCCTAGCCCGCACGTGTGCCCAGGCCTTAAGCCTAGCCCGCACTTGTGCCCAGGCCTTAAGCCTAGCCCGCACTTGTGCCCAGGCCTTAAGCCTAGCCCGCACTTGTGCCCCCTGCCTTGATCCTAGCCAGCACTTGTGCCCAGGCCTTAAGCCTAGCCCGCACTTGTGCCCAGGCCTTAAGCCTAGCCCGCACTTGTGCCCCCTGCCTTGATCCTAGCCAGCACTGCACTTATGCCCAGGCCTTAAGCCTAGCCTGCACTTGTGCCCAGGCCTTAAGCCTAGCCCGCACTTGTGCCCAGGCCTTAAGCCTAGCCCGCACTTGTGCCCAGGCCTTAAGCCTAGCCCGCACTTGTGCCCAGGCCTTAAGCCTAGCCCGCACTTGTGCCCAGGCCTTAAGCCTAGCCCGCACTTGTGCCCCCTGCCTTGATCCTAGCCAGCACTTGTGCCCAGGCCTTAAGCCTAGCCTGCACTTGTGCCCTGGCCTTAAGCCTAGCCCGCACTTGTGCCCCGGCCTTAAGCCTAGCCCGCACTTGTGCCCCGGCCTTAAGCCTAACCCGCACTTGTGCCCAGGCCTTAAGCCTAGCCCGCACTTGTGCCCAGGCCTTAAGCCTAGCCCGCACTTGTGCCCCGGCTTTAAGCTTAGCCCGCACTTGTGCCCCGGCTTTAAGCTTAGCCCACACTTGTGCCCAGGCCTTAAGCCTAGCCCGCACTTGTGCCCAGGCCTTAAGCCTAGCCCGCACTTGTGCCCCCTGCCTTGATCCTAGCCAGCACTTGTGCCCAGGCCTTAAGCCTAGCCCGCACTTGTGCCCAGGCCTTAAGCCAAGCCCGCACTTGTGCCCCTGCCTTAAGCCTAGCCCGCACTTGTGCCCCTGCCTTAAGCCTAGCCCGCACTTGTGTCCAGGCCGCACTTGTGCCCAGGCCTTAAGCCTAGCCCGCACTTGTGGCCAGGCCTTAAGCCTAGCCCGCACTTGTGCCCAGGCCTTAAGCCTAGCCCGCACTTGTGCCCAGGCCTTAAGCCTAGCCCGCACTTGTGCCCAGGCCTTAAGCCTAGCCCGCACTTGTGCCCCCTGCCTTGATCCTAGCCAGCACTTGTGCCCAGGCCTTAAGCCTAGCCCGCACTTGTGCCCAGGCCTTAAGCCTAGCCTGCACTTTTGAGCCCCTTGAATGCTTGTTTGTTTGTTTTTGTCTTCAGCTTCATGTTGGTTATGCACATAGGGCCAGCTTTACACTCTTCGCTCTTGTCCCGTCTGAATGCGCATGCACGACTTTAATTGGGGAAGAAGGCATTACCCATTTACGGAGGACAGACAAGAAGTGCCTGGTCGCTTGGAGCATGGGGTTATGGAGAGGCTCCACACTGTACAACAAAGGATCTAGTCCTAAATGTCCAAGTACAGAGTAGAGGGGTGAAAGCTAGCTCTTCACCCCTATGGGTGCCTAACCCTTTATGGAAAGAGTGCAAAGAGTTAGCTGAATGCCTTAAGCCTAGCCAGCACTTGTGCCCCCTGCCTTGATCCTGGCCAGCACTGCACTTGTGCCCATGCCGTAAGCCTAGCCCACACTTGTGCCCAGGCCTTAAGCCTAGCCCGCACTTGTGCCCAGGCCTTAAGCCTGGCTGGCACTTGTGCCCATGCCTTAAGCCTAGCCGGCACTTGTGGCCCCTGCCTTGATCCTAGCCAGCACTGCACTTGTGCCCAGGCCTTAAGCCTAGCCTGCACTTGTGCCCAGGCCTTAAGCCTAGCCCGCACTTGTGCCCCGGCCTTAAGCCTAGCCCGCACTTGTGCCCCGGCCTTAAGCCTAGCCCGCACTTGTGCCCCGGCCTTAAGCCTAGCCCGCACTTGTGCCCAGGCCTTAAGCCTAGCCCGCTCTTGTGCCCAGGCCTTAAGCCTAGCCCGCACTTGTGCCCAGGCCTTAAGCCTAGCCCGCACTTGTGCCCAGGCCTTAAGCCTAGCCCGCACTTGTGCCCAGGCCTTAAGCCTAGCCCGCACTTGTGCCCCCTGCCTTGATCCTAGCCAGCACTTGTGCCCAGGCCTTAAGCCTAGCCCGCACTTGTGCCCAGGCCTTAAGCCTAGCCCGCACTTGTGCCCCTGCCTTAAGCCTAGCCCGCACTTGTGCCCCTGCCTTAAGCCTAGCCCACACTTGTGCCCAGGCCTTAAGCCTAGCCCGCACTTGTGCCCAGGCCTTAAGCCTAGCCCGCACTTGTGCCCAGGCCTAAAGCCTAGCCCGCACTTGTGCCCAGGCCTTAAGCCTAGCCCGCACTTGTGCCCAGGCCTTAAGCCTAGCCCGCACTTGTGCCCAGGCCTAAAGCCTAGCCCGCACTTGTGCCCAGGCCTTAAGCCTAGCCCGCACTTGTGCCCTGGCCTTAAGCCTAGCCCGCACTTGTGCCCAGGCCTTAAGCCTAGCCCGCACTTGTGCCCAGGCCTTAAGCCTAGCCCGCACTTGTGCCCAGGCCTTAAGCCTAGCCCGCACTTGTGCCCAGGCCTTAAGCCTAGCTCGCACTTGTGCCCAGGCCTTAAGCCTAGCCCGCACTTGTGCCCCCTGCCTTGATCCTAGCCAGCACTTGTGCCCAGGCCTTAAGCCTAGCCCGCACTTGTGCCCAGGCCTTAAGCCTAGCCCGCACTTGTGCCCCCTGCCTTGATCCTAGCCAGCACTGCACTTATGCCCAGGCCTTAAGCCTAGCCTGCACTTGTGCCCAGGCCTTAAGCCTAGCCCGCACTTGTGCCCAGGCCTTAAGCCTAGCCCGCACTCTTGCCCAGGCCTTAAGCCTAGCCCGCACTTGTGCCCAGGCCTTAAGCCTAGCCAGCACTTGTGCCCCCTGCCTTGATCCTAGCCAGCACTTGTGCCCAGGCCTTAAGCCTAGCCCGCACTTGAGCCCAGGCCTTAAGCCAAGCCCGCACTTGTGCCCCTGCCTTAAGCCTAGCCCTCACTTGTGCCCCTGCCTTAAGCCTAGCCCGCACTTGTGCCCAGGCCTTAAGCCTAGCCCGCACTTGTGCCCAGGCCTTAAGCCTAGCCCGCACTTGTGCCCAGGCCTTAAGCCTAGCCCGCACTTGTGCCCAGGCCTTAAGCCTAGCCCGCACTTGTGCCCCCTGCCTTGATCCTAGCCAGCACTTGTGCCCAGGCCTTAAGCCTAGCCCGCACTTGTGCCCCCTGCCTTGATCCTAGCCAGCACTTGTGCCCAGGCCTTAAGCCTAGCCCGCACTTTTGCCCAGGCCTTAAGCCAAGCCCGCACTTGTGCCCCTGCCTTAAGCCTAGCCCGCACTTGTGCCCCTGCCTTAAGCCCAGCCAGCACTTGTGCCCAGGCCTTAAGCCTAGCCCGCACTTGTGCCCAGGCCTTAAGCCTAGCCCGCACTTGTGCCCAGGCCTTAAGCCTAGCCCGCACTTGTGCCCAGGCCTTAAGCCTAGCCCGCACTTGTGCCCAGGCCTTAAGCCTAGCCCGCACTTGTGCCCTGGCCTTAAGCCTAGCCCGCACTTGTGCCCAGGCCTTAAGCCTAGCCCGCACTTGTCCTCAGGCCATAAGCCTAGCCTGCACTTGTGCCCCGGCCTTAAGCCTAGCCCGCACTTGTGCCCGGCCTTAAGCCTAGCCCGCACTTGTGCCCCGGCCTTAAGCCTAGCCCGCACGTGTGCCCAGGCCTTAAGCCTAGCCCGCACTTGTGCCCAGGCCTTAAGCCTAGCCCGCACTTGTGCCCAGGCCTTAAGCCTAGCCCGCACTTGTGCCCCCTGCCTTGATCCTAGCCAGCACTTGTGCCCAGGCCTTAAGCCTAGCCCGCACTTGTGCCCAGGCCTTAAGCCTAACCTGCACTTTTGAGCCCCTTGAATGCTTGTTTGTTTGTTTTTGTCTTCAGCTTCATGTTGGTCATGCACATAGGGCCAGCTTTACGCTCTTCGCTCTTGTCCCATCTGAATGCGCATGCACGACTGTAATTGGGGAAGAAGGCATTACCCATTTACGGAGTACAGACAAGAAGTGCCTGGTCGCTTGGAGCATGGGGTTATGGAGAGGCTCCGCACTGTACAACAAAGGATCTAGTCCTAAATGTCCAAGTACAGAGTAGAGGGGTGAAAGCTAGCTCTTCACCCCTATGGGTGCCCCTAACCCTTTATGCAAAGAGTGCAAAGAGTTAGCTGAATGCCTTAAGCCTAGCCAGCACTTGTGCCCCCTGCCTTGATCCTGGCCAGCACTGCACTTGTGCCCATGCCGTAAGCCTAGCCCACACTTGTGCCCAGGCCTTAAGCCTGGCTGGCACTTGTGCCCATGCCTTAAGCCTAGCCGGCACTTGTGGCCCCTGCCTTGATCCTAGCCAGCACTGCACTTGTGCCCAGGCCTTAAGCCTAGCCTGCACTTGTGCCCCGGCCTTAAGCCTAGCCTGCACTTGTGCCCCGGCCTTAAGCCTAGCCCGCACTTGTGCCCCGGCCTTAAGCCTAACCCGCACTTGTGCCCAGGCCTTAAGCCTAGCCCGCACTTGTGCCCAGGCCTTAAGCCTAGCCCGCACTTGTGCCCAGGCCTTAAGCCTAGCCCGCACTTGTGCCCCTGCCTTAAGCCTAGCCCGCACTTGTGCCCCTGCCTTAAGCCTAGCCCGCACTTGTGCCCAGACCTAAAGCCTAGCCCGCACTTGTGCTCGGGCCTTAAGCCTAGCCCGCACTTGTGCCCAGGCCTTAAGCCTAGCCCGCACTTGTGCCCAGGCCTTAAGCCTAGCCCGCTCTTGTGCCCAGGCCTTAAGCCTTGCCCGCACTTGTGCCCAGGCCTTAAGCCTAGCCCGCACTTGTGCCCCCTGCCTTGATCCTAGCCAGCACTTGTGCCCAGGCCTTAAGCCAAGCCCGCACTTGTGCCCCTGCCTTAAGCCTAGCCCGCACTTGTGCCCCTGCCTTAAGCCTAGCCCGCACTTGTGCCCAGGCCTTAAGCCTAGCCCGCACTTGTGCCCAGGCCTTAAGCCCAGCCCGCACTTGTGCCCAAGCCTTAAGCCTAGCCCGCACTTGTGCCCAGGCCTTAAGCCTAGCCCGCACTTGTGCCCCCTGCCTTGGTCCTAGCCAGCACTGCACTTGTGCCCAGGCCTTAAGCCTAGCCTGCACTTGTGCCCAGGCCTTAAGCCTAGCCCGCACTTGTGCCCAGGCCTTAAGCCTAGCCCGCACTTGTGCCCAGGCCTTAAGCCTAGCCCGCACTTGTGCCCAGGCCTTAAGCCTAGCCCGCACTTGTGCCCAGGCCTTAAGCCTAGCCCGCACTTGTGCCCAGGCCTTAAGCCTAGCCCGCACTTGTGCCCAGGCCTTAAGCCTAGCCCGCACTTGTGCCCAGGCCTTAAGCCTAGCCCGCACTTGTGCCCAGGCCTTAAGCCTAGCTCGCACTTGTGCCCAGGCCTTAAGCCTAGCCCGCACTTGTGCCCCCTGCCTTGATCCTAGCCAGCACTTGTGCCCAGGCCTTAAGCCTAGCCCGCACTTGTGCCCAGGCCTTAAGCCTAGCCCGCACTTGTGCCCCCTGCCTTGATCCTAGCCAGCACTGCACTTATGCCCAGGCCTTAAGCCTAGCCTGCACTTGTGCCCAGGCCTTAAGCCTAGCCCGCACTTGTGCCCAGGCCTTAAGCCTAGCCCGCACTCTTGCCCAGGCCTTAAGCCTAGCCCGCACTTGTGCCCAGGCCTTAAGCCTAGCCAGCACTTGTGCCCCCTGCCTTGATCCTAGCCAGCACTTGTGCCCAGGCCTTAAGCCTAGCCCGCACTTGAGCCCAGGCCTTAAGCCAAGCCCGCACTTGTGCCCCTGCCTTAAGCCTAGCCCTCACTTGTGCCCCTGCCTTAAGCCTAGCCCGCACTTGTGCCCAGGCCTTAAGCCTAGCCCGCACTTGTGCCCAGGCCTTAAGCCTAGCCCGCACTTGTGCCCAGGCCTTAAGCCTAGCCCGCACTTGTGCCCAGGCCTTAAGCCTAGCCCGCACTTGTGCCCCCTGCCTTGATCCTAGCCAGCACTTGTGCCCAGGCCTTAAGCCTAGCCCGCACTTGTGCCCCCTGCCTTGATCCTAGCCAGCACTTGTGCCCAGGCCTTAAGCCTAGCCCGCACTTGTGCCCAGGCCTTAAGCCAAGCCCGCACTTGTGCCCCTGCCTTAAGCCTAGCCCGCACTTGTGCCCCTGCCTTAAGCCCAGCCAGCACTTGTGCCCAGGCCTTAAGCCTAGCCCGCACTTGTGCCCAGGCCTTAAGCCTAGCCCGCACTTGTGCCCAGGCCTTAAGCCTAGCCCGCACTTGTGCCCAGGCCTTAAGCCTAGCCCGCACTTGTGCCCAGGCCTTAAGCCTAGCCCGCACTTGTGCCCTGGCCTTAAGCCTAGCCCGCACTTGTGCCCAGGCCTTAAGCCTAGCCCGCACTTGTCCTCAGGCCATAAGCCTAGCCTGCACTTGTGCCCCGGCCTTAAGCCTAGCCCGCACTTGTGCCCGGCCTTAAGCCTAGCCCGCACTTGTGCCCCGGCCTTAAGCCTAGCCCGC
The DNA here is from genome assembly GCF_032444005.1 of Ranitomeya imitator. Lineage (NCBI taxonomy): Eukaryota > Metazoa > Chordata > Amphibia > Anura > Dendrobatidae > Ranitomeya > Ranitomeya imitator. The sequence continues at coordinate 134,584 of NW_027193327.1, read as the reverse complement.
ACGTGTGCCCAGGCCTTAAGCCTAGCCCGCACTTGTGCCCAGGCCTTAAGCCTAGCCCGCACTTGTGCCCAGGCCTTAAGCCTAGCCCGCACTTGTGCCCCCTGCCTTGATCCTAGCCAGCACTTGTGCCCAGGCCTTAAGCCTAGCCCGCACTTGTGCCCAGGCCTTAAGCCTAGCCCGCACTTGTGCCCCCTGCCTTGATCCTAGCCAGCACTGCACTTATGCCCAGGCCTTAAGCCTAGCCTGCACTTGTGCCCAGGCCTTAAGCCTAGCCCGCACTTGTGCCCAGGCCTTAAGCCTAGCCCGCACTTGTGCCCAGGCCTTAAGCCTAGCCCGCACTTGTGCCCAGGCCTTAAGCCTAGCCCGCACTTGTGCCCAGGCCTTAAGCCTAGCCCGCACTTGTGCCCCCTGCCTTGATCCTAGCCAGCACTTGTGCCCAGGCCTTAAGCCTAGCCTGCACTTGTGCCCTGGCCTTAAGCCTAGCCCGCACTTGTGCCCCGGCCTTAAGCCTAGCCCGCACTTGTGCCCCGGCCTTAAGCCTAACCCGCACTTGTGCCCAGGCCTTAAGCCTAGCCCGCACTTGTGCCCAGGCCTTAAGCCTAGCCCGCACTTGTGCCCCGGCTTTAAGCTTAGCCCGCACTTGTGCCCCGGCTTTAAGCTTAGCCCACACTTGTGCCCAGGCCTTAAGCCTAGCCCGCACTTGTGCCCAGGCCTTAAGCCTAGCCCGCACTTGTGCCCCCTGCCTTGATCCTAGCCAGCACTTGTGCCCAGGCCTTAAGCCTAGCCCGCACTTGTGCCCAGGCCTTAAGCCAAGCCCGCACTTGTGCCCCTGCCTTAAGCCTAGCCCGCACTTGTGCCCCTGCCTTAAGCCTAGCCCGCACTTGTGTCCAGGCCGCACTTGTGCCCAGGCCTTAAGCCTAGCCCGCACTTGTGGCCAGGCCTTAAGCCTAGCCCGCACTTGTGCCCAGGCCTTAAGCCTAGCCCGCACTTGTGCCCAGGCCTTAAGCCTAGCCCGCACTTGTGCCCAGGCCTTAAGCCTAGCCCGCACTTGTGCCCCCTGCCTTGATCCTAGCCAGCACTTGTGCCCAGGCCTTAAGCCTAGCCCGCACTTGTGCCCAGGCCTTAAGCCTAGCCTGCACTTTTGAGCCCCTTGAATGCTTGTTTGTTTGTTTTTGTCTTCAGCTTCATGTTGGTTATGCACATAGGGCCAGCTTTACACTCTTCGCTCTTGTCCCGTCTGAATGCGCATGCACGACTTTAATTGGGGAAGAAGGCATTACCCATTTACGGAGGACAGACAAGAAGTGCCTGGTCGCTTGGAGCATGGGGTTATGGAGAGGCTCCACACTGTACAACAAAGGATCTAGTCCTAAATGTCCAAGTACAGAGTAGAGGGGTGAAAGCTAGCTCTTCACCCCTATGGGTGCCTAACCCTTTATGGAAAGAGTGCAAAGAGTTAGCTGAATGCCTTAAGCCTAGCCAGCACTTGTGCCCCCTGCCTTGATCCTGGCCAGCACTGCACTTGTGCCCATGCCGTAAGCCTAGCCCACACTTGTGCCCAGGCCTTAAGCCTAGCCCGCACTTGTGCCCAGGCCTTAAGCCTGGCTGGCACTTGTGCCCATGCCTTAAGCCTAGCCGGCACTTGTGGCCCCTGCCTTGATCCTAGCCAGCACTGCACTTGTGCCCAGGCCTTAAGCCTAGCCTGCACTTGTGCCCAGGCCTTAAGCCTAGCCCGCACTTGTGCCCCGGCCTTAAGCCTAGCCCGCACTTATGCCCCGGCCTTAAGCCTAGCCCGCACTTGTGCCCCGGCCTTAAGCCTAGCCCGCACTTGTGCCCAGGCCTTAAGCCTAGCCCGCTCTTGTGCCCAGGCCTTAAGCCTAGCCCGCACTTGTGCCCAGGCCTTAAGCCTAGCCCGCACTTGTGCCCAGGCCTTAAGCCTAGCCCGCACTTGTGCCCAGGCCTTAAGCCTAGCCCGCACTTGTGCCCCCTGCCTTGATCCTAGCCAGCACTTGTGCCCAGGCCTTAAGCCTAGCCCGCACTTGTGCCCAGGCCTTAAGCCTAGCCCGCACTTGTGCCCCTGCCTTAAGCCTAGCCCGCACTTGTGCCCCTGCCTTAAGCCTAGCCCACACTTGTGCCCAGGCCTTAAGCCTAGCCCGCACTTGTGCCCAGGCCTTAAGCCTAGCCCGCACTTGTGCCCAGGCCTAAAGCCTAGCCCGCACTTGTGCCCAGGCCTTAAGCCTAGCCCGCACTTGTGCCCAGGCCTTAAGCCTAGCCCGCACTTGTGCCCAGGCCTAAAGCCTAGCCCGCACTTGTGCCCAGGCCTTAAGCCTAGCCCGCACTTGTGCCCTGGCCTTAAGCCTAGCCCGCACTTGTGCCCTGGCCTTAAGCCTAGCCCGCACTTGTGCCCTGGCCTTAAGCCTAGCCCGCACTTGTGCCCAGGCCTTAAGCCTAGCCCGCACTTTTCCTCAGGCCATAAGCCTAGCCCGCACTTGTGCCCCGGCCTTAAGCCTAGCCCGCACTTGTGCCCTGGCCTTAAGCCTAGCCCGCACTTGTGCCCCGGCCTTAAGCCTAGCCCGCACTTGTGCCCAGGCCTTAAGCCTAGCCCGCACTTGTGCCCAGGCCTTAAGCCTAGCCCGCACTTGTGCCCAGGCCTTAAACCTAGCCCGCACTTGTGCCCAGGCCTTAAGCCTAGCCTGCACTTGTGCCCCCTGCCTTGATCCTAGCCAGCACTTGTGCCAAGGCCTTAAGCCTAGCCCGCACTTGTGCCCAGGCCTTAAGCCTAGCCTGCACTTTTGAGCCCCTTGAATGCTTGTTTGTTTGTTTTTGTCTTCAGCTTCATGTTGGTTATGCACATAGGGCCAGCTTTACGCTCTTCGCTCTTGTCCCGTCTGAATGCGCATGCACGACTGTAATTGGGGAAGAAGGCATTACCCATTTACGGAGGACAGACAAGAAGTGCCTGGTCGCTTGGAGCATGGGGTTATGGAGAGGCTCCGCACTGTACAACAAAGGATCTAGTCCTAAATGTCCAAGTACAGAGTAGAGGGGTGAAAGCTAGCTCTTCACCCCTATGGGTGCCTAACCCTTTATGCAAAGAGTGCAAAGAGTTAGCTGAATGCCTTAAGCCTAGCCAGCACTTGTGCCCCCTGCCTTGATCCTGGCCAGCACTGCACTTGTGCCCATGCCGTAAGCCTAGCCCGCACTTGTGCCCAGGCCTTAAGCCTGGCTGGCACTTGTGCCCATGCCTTAAGCCTAGCCGGCACTTGTGGCCCCTGCCTTGATCCTAGCCAGCACTGCACTTGTGCCCAGGCCTTAAGCCTAGCCTGCACTTGTGCCCCGGCCTTAAGCCTAGCCCGCACTTGTGCCCCGGCCTTAAGCCTAGCCCGCACTTGTGCCCCGGCCTTAAGCCTAACCCGCACTTGTGCCCAGGCCTTAAGCCTAGCCCGCACTTGTGCCCAGGCCTTAAGCTTAGCCCACACTTGTGCCCCGGCTTTAAGCTTAGCCCACACTTGTGCCCCGGCTTTAAGCTTAGCCCGCACTTGTGCCCCGGCCTTAAGCCGAGCCCGCAGTTGTGCCCCGGCCTTAAGCCGAGCCCGCACTTGTGCCCCGGCCTTAAGCCGAGCCCGCACTTGTGCCCCGGCCTTAAGCCGAGCCCGCACTTGTGCCCCGGCCTTAAGCCGAGCCCGCACTTGTGCCCCTGCCTTAAGCCGAGCCCGCACTTGTGCCCCGGCCTTAAGCCGAGCCCGCACTTGTGCCCCGGCCTTAAGCCGAGCCCGCACTTGTGCCCCGGCCTTAAGCCGAGCCCGCACTTGTGCCCCTGCCTTAAGCCGAGCCCGCACTTGTGCCCCTGCCTTAAGCCGAGCCCGCACTTGTGCCCCTGCCTTAAGCCGAGCCCGCACTTGTGCCCCTGCCTTAAGCCGAGCCCGCACTTGTGCCCCTGCCTTAAGCCGAGCCCGCACTTGTGCCCAGGCCTTAAGCCTAGCCCGCACTTGTGCCCAGGCCTTAAGCCGAGCCCGCACTTGTGCCCCGGCCTTAAGCCGAGCCCGCACTTGTGCCCCGGCCTTAAGCCGAGCCCGCACTTGTGCCCCGGCCTTAAGCCGAGCCCGCACTTGTGCCCCGGCCTTAAGCTTAGCCCGCACTTGTGCCCAGGCCTTAAGCCTAGCCCGCACTTGTCCTCAGGCCATAAGCCTAGCCCGCACTTGTGCTCCGGCCTTAAGCCTAGCCCGCACTTGTGCCCCGGCCTTAAGCCTAGCCTGCACTTGTGCCCCTGCCTTAAGCCGAGCCCGCACTTGTGCCCAGGCCTTAAGCCGAGCCCGCACTTGTGCCCCTGCCTTAAGCCTAGCCCGCACTTGTGCCCCCTGCCTTGATCCTAGCCAGCACTGCACTTATGCCCAGGCCTTAAGCCTAGCCTGCACTTGTGCTCAGGCCTTAAGCCTAGCCCGCCCTTGTGCCCAGGCCTTAAGCCTAGCCCGCACTTGTGCCCAGGCCTTAAGCCTAGCCCGCACTTGTGCCCAGGCCTAAAGCCTAGCCCGCACTTGTGCCCAGGCCTTAAGCCTAGCCCGCACTTGTGCCCAGGCCTTAAGCCTAGCCCGCACTTGTGCCCAGGCCTTAAGCCTAGCCCGCACTTGTGCCCCGGCCTTAAGCCTAGCCCGCACTTGTGCCCAGGCCTTAAGCCTAGCCCGCACTTGTGCCCAGGCCTTAAGCCTAGCCCGCACTTGTGCCCAGGCCTTAAGCCTAGCCCGCACTTGTGCCCAGGCCTTAAGCCAAGCCCGCACATGTGCCCCTGCCTTAAGCCTAGCCCGCACTTGTGCCCCTGCCTTAAGCCTAGCCCGCACTTGTGTCCAGGCCTTAAGCCTAGCCCGCACTTGTGCCCAGGCCTTAAGCCTAGCCCGCACTTGTGCCCAGGCCTTAAGCCTAGCCCGCACTTGTGCCCAGGCCTTAAGCCTAGCCCGCACTTGTGCCCAGGCCTTAAGCCTAGCCCGCACTTGTGCCCTGGCCTTAAGCCTAGCCCGCACTTGTGCCCTGGCCTTAAGCCTAGCCCGCACTTGTGCCCAGGCCTTAAGCCTAGCCTGCACTTGTGCCCCGGCCTTAAGCCTAGCCCGCACTTGTGCCCAGGCCTTAAGCCTAGCCCGCTCTTGTGCCCAGGCCTTAAGCCTAGCCTGCACTTGTGCCCCGGCCTTAAGCCTAGCCCGCACTTGTGCCCTGGCCTTAAGCCTAGCCCGCACTTGTGCCCAGGCCTTAAGCCTAGCCCGCACTTGTCCTCAGGCCATAAGCCTAGCCTGCACTTGTGCCCCGGCCTTAAGCCTAGCCCGCACTTGTGCCCGGCCTTAAGCCTAGCCCGCACTTGTGCCCCGGCCTTAAGCCTAGCCCGCACGTGTGCCCAGGCCTTAAGCCTAGCCCGCACTTGTGCCCAGGCCTTAAGCCTAGCCCGCACTTGTGCCCAGGCCTTAAGCCTAGCCCGCACTTGTGCCCCCTGCCTTGATCCTAGCCAGCACTTGTGCCCAGGCCTTAAGCCTAGCCCGCACTTGTGCCCAGGCCTTAAGCCTAGCCCGCACTTGTGCCCCCTGCCTTGATCCTAGCCAGCACTGCACTTATGCCCAGGCCTTAAGCCTAGCCTGCACTTGTGCCCAGGCCTTAAGCCTAGCCCGCACTTGTGCCCAGGCCTTAAGCCTAGCCCGCACTTGTGCCCAGGCCTTAAGCCTAGCCCGCACTTGTGCCCAGGCCTTAAGCCTAGCCCGCACTTGTGCCCCCTGCCTTGATCCTAGCCAGCACTTGTGCCCAGGCCTTAAGCCTAGCCTGCACTTGTGCCCTGGCCTTAAGCCTAGCCCGCACTTGTGCCCCGGCCTTAAGCCTAGCCCGCACTTGTGCCCCGGCCTTAAGCCTAACCCGCACTTGTGCCCAGGCCTTAAGCCTAGCCCGCACTTGTGCCCAGGCCTTAAGCCTAGCCCGCACTTGTGCCCCGGCTTTAAGCTTAGCCCGCACTTGTGCCCCGGCTTTAAGCTTAGCCCACACTTGTGCCCAGGCCTTAAGCCTAGCCCGCACTTGTGCCCAGGCCTTAAGCCTAGCCCGCACTTGTGCCCCCTGCCTTGATCCTAGCCAGCACTTGTGCCCAGGCCTTAAGCCTAGCCCGCACTTGTGCCCAGGCCTTAAGCCAAGCCCGCACTTGTGCCCCTGCCTTAAGCCTAGCCCGCACTTGTGCCCCTGCCTTAAGCCTAGCCCGCACTTGTGTCCAGGCCGCACTTGTGCCCAGGCCTTAAGCCTAGCCCGCACTTGTGGCCAGGCCTTAAGCCTAGCCCGCACTTGTGCCCAGGCCTTAAGCCTAGCCCGCACTTGTGCCCAGGCCTTAAGCCTAGCCCGCACTTGTGCCCAGGCCTTAAGCCTAGCCCGCACTTGTGCCCCCTGCCTTGATCCTAGCCAGCACTTGTGCCCAGGCCTTAAGCCTAGCCCGCACTTGTGCCCAGGCCTTAAGCCTAGCCTGCACTTTTGAGCCCCTTGAATGCTTGTTTGTTTGTTTTTGTCTTCAGCTTCATGTTGGTTATGCACATAGGGCCAGCTTTACACTCTTCGCTCTTGTCCCGTCTGAATGCGCATGCACGACTTTAATTGGGGAAGAAGGCATTACCCATTTACGGAGGACAGACAAGAAGTGCCTGGTCGCTTGGAGCATGGGGTTATGGAGAGGCTCCACACTGTACAACAAAGGATCTAGTCCTAAATGTCCAAGTACAGAGTAGAGGGGTGAAAGCTAGCTCTTCACCCCTATGGGTGCCTAACCCTTTATGGAAAGAGTGCAAAGAGTTAGCTGAATGCCTTAAGCCTAGCCAGCACTTGTGCCCCCTGCCTTGATCCTGGCCAGCACTGCACTTGTGCCCATGCCGTAAGCCTAGCCCACACTTGTGCCCAGGCCTTAAGCCTAGCCCGCACTTGTGCCCAGGCCTTAAGCCTGGCTGGCACTTGTGCCCATGCCTTAAGCCTAGCCGGCACTTGTGGCCCCTGCCTTGATCCTAGCCAGCACTGCACTTGTGCCCAGGCCTTAAGCCTAGCCTGCACTTGTGCCCAGGCCTTAAGCCTAGCCCGCACTTGTGCCCCGGCCTTAAGCCTAGCCCGCACTTGTGCCCCGGCCTTAAGCCTAGCCCGCACTTGTGCCCCGGCCTTAAGCCTAGCCCGCACTTGTGCCCAGGCCTTAAGCCTAGCCCGCTCTTGTGCCCAGGCCTTAAGCCTAGCCCGCACTTGTGCCCAGGCCTTAAGCCTAGCCCGCACTTGTGCCCAGGCCTTAAGCCTAGCCCGCACTTGTGCCCAGGCCTTAAGCCTAGCCCGCACTTGTGCCCCCTGCCTTGATCCTAGCCAGCACTTGTGCCCAGGCCTTAAGCCTAGCCCGCACTTGTGCCCAGGCCTTAAGCCTAGCCCGCACTTGTGCCCCTGCCTTAAGCCTAGCCCGCACTTGTGCCCCTGCCTTAAGCCTAGCCCACACTTGTGCCCAGGCCTTAAGCCTAGCCCGCACTTGTGCCCAGGCCTTAAGCCTAGCCCGCACTTGTGCCCAGGCCTAAAGCCTAGCCCGCACTTGTGCCCAGGCCTTAAGCCTAGCCCGCACTTGTGCCCAGGCCTTAAGCCTAGCCCGCACTTGTGCCCAGGCCTAAAGCCTAGCCCGCACTTGTGCCCAGGCCTTAAGCCTAGCCCGCACTTGTGCCCTGGCCTTAAGCCTAGCCCGCACTTGTGCCCAGGCCTTAAGCCTAGCCCGCACTTGTGCCCAGGCCTTAAGCCTAGCCCGCACTTGTGCCCAGGCCTTAAGCCTAGCCCGCACTTGTGCCCAGGCCTTAAGCCTAGCTCGCACTTGTGCCCAGGCCTTAAGCCTAGCCCGCACTTGTGCCCCCTGCCTTGATCCTAGCCAGCACTTGTGCCCAGGCCTTAAGCCTAGCCCGCACTTGTGCCCAGGCCTTAAGCCTAGCCCGCACTTGTGCCCCCTGCCTTGATCCTAGCCAGCACTGCACTTATGCCCAGGCCTTAAGCCTAGCCTGCACTTGTGCCCAGGCCTTAAGCCTAGCCCGCACTTGTGCCCAGGCCTTAAGCCTAGCCCGCACTCTTGCCCAGGCCTTAAGCCTAGCCCGCACTTGTGCCCAGGCCTTAAGCCTAGCCAGCACTTGTGCCCCCTGCCTTGATCCTAGCCAGCACTTGTGCCCAGGCCTTAAGCCTAGCCCGCACTTGAGCCCAGGCCTTAAGCCAAGCCCGCACTTGTGCCCCTGCCTTAAGCCTAGCCCTCACTTGTGCCCCTGCCTTAAGCCTAGCCCGCACTTGTGCCCAGGCCTTAAGCCTAGCCCGCACTTGTGCCCAGGCCTTAAGCCTAGCCCGCACTTGTGCCCAGGCCTTAAGCCTAGCCCGCACTTGTGCCCAGGCCTTAAGCCTAGCCCGCACTTGTGCCCCCTGCCTTGATCCTAGCCAGCACTTGTGCCCAGGCCTTAAGCCTAGCCCGCACTTGTGCCCCCTGCCTTGATCCTAGCCAGCACTTGTGCCCAGGCCTTAAGCCTAGCCCGCACTTGTGCCCAGGCCTTAAGCCAAGCCCGCACTTGTGCCCCTGCCTTAAGCCTAGCCCGCACTTGTGCCCCTGCCTTAAGCCCAGCCAGCACTTGTGCCCAGGCCTTAAGCCTAGCCCGCACTTGTGCCCAGGCCTTAAGCCTAGCCCGCACTTGTGCCCAGGCCTTAAGCCTAGCCCGCACTTGTGCCCAGGCCTTAAGCCTAGCCCGCACTTGTGCCCAGGCCTTAAGCCTAGCCCGCACTTGTGCCCTGGCCTTAAGCCTAGCCCGCACTTGTGCCCAGGCCTTAAGCCTAGCCCGCACTTGTCCTCAGGCCATAAGCCTAGCCTGCACTTGTGCCCCGGCCTTAAGCCTAGCCCGCACTTGTGCCCGGCCTTAAGCCTAGCCCGCACTTGTGCCCCGGCCTTAAGCCTAGCCCGCACGTGTGCCCAGGCCTTAAGCCTAGCCCGCACTTGTGCCCAGGCCTTAAGCCTAGCCCGCACTTGTGCCCAGGCCTTAAGCCTAGCCCGCACTTGTGCCCCCTGCCTTGATCCTAGCCAGCACTTGTGCCCAGGCCTTAAGCCTAGCCCGCACTTGTGCCCAGGCCTTAAGCCTAGCCTGCACTTTTGAGCCCCTTGAATGCTTGTTTGTTTGTTTTTGTCTTCAGCTTCATGTTGGTCATGCACATAGGGCCAGCTTTACGCTCTTCGCTCTTGTCCCATCTGAATGCGCATGCACGACTGTAATTGGGGAAGAAGGCATTACCCATTTACGGAGTACAGACAAGAAGTGCCTGGTCGCTTGGAGCATGGGGTTATGGAGAGGCTCCGCACTGTACAACAAAGGATCTAGTCCTAAATGTCCAAGTACAGAGTAGAGGGGTGAAAGCTAGCTCTTCACCCCTATGGGTGCCCCTAACCCTTTATGCAAAGAGTGCAAAGAGTTAGCTGAATGCCTTAAGCCTAGCCAGCACTTGTGCCCCCTGCCTTGATCCTGGCCAGCACTGCACTTGTGCCCATGCCGTAAGCCTAGCCCACACTTGTGCCCAGGCCTTAAGCCTGGCTGGCACTTGTGCCCATGCCTTAAGCCTAGCCGGCACTTGTGGCCCCTGCCTTGATCCTAGCCAGCACTGCACTTGTGCCCAGGCCTTAAGCCTAGCCTGCACTTGTGCCCCGGCCTTAAGCCTAGCCTGCACTTGTGCCCCGGCCTTAAGCCTAGCCCGCACTTGTGCCCCGGCCTTAAGCCTAACCCGCACTTGTGCCCAGGCCTTAAGCCTAGCCCGCACTTGTGCCCCGGCCTTAAGCCTAGCCCGCACTTGTGCCCAGGCCTTAAGCCTAGCCCGCACTTGTGCCCCTGCCTTAAGCCTAGCCCGCACTTGTGCCCCTGCCTTAAGCCTAGCCCGCACTTGTGCCCAGACCTAAAGCCTAGCCCGCACTTGTGCTCGGGCCTTAAGCCTAGCCCGCACTTGTGCCCAGGCCTTAAGCCTAGCCCGCACTTGTGCCCAGGCCTTAAGCCTAGCCCGCTCTTGTGCCCAGGCCTTAAGCCTTGCCCGCACTTGTGCCCAGGCCTTAAGCCTAGCCCGCACTTGTGCCCCCTGCCTTGATCCTAGCCAGCACTTGTGCCCAGGCCTTAAGCCAAGCCCGCACTTGTGCCCCTGCCTTAAGCCTAGCCCGCACTTGTGCCCCTGCCTTAAGCCTAGCCCGCACTTGTGCCCAGGCCTTAAGCCTAGCCCGCACTTGTGCCCAGGCCTTAAGCCCAGCCCGCACTTGTGCCCAAGCCTTAAGCCTAGCCCGCACTTGTGCCCAGGCCTTAAGCCTAGCCCGCACTTGTGCCCCCTGCCTTGGTCCTAGCCAGCACTGCACTTGTGCCCAGGCCTTAAGCCTAGCCTGCACTTGTGCCCAGGCCTTAAGCCTAGCCCGCACTTGTGCCCAGGCCTTAAGCCTAGCCCGCACTTGTGCCCAGGCCTTAAGCCTAGCCCGCACTTGTGCCCAGGCCTTAAGCCTAGCCCGCACTTGTGCCCAGGCCTTAAGCCTAGCCCGCACTTGTGCCCAGGCCTTAAGCCTAGCCCGCACTTGTGCCCAGGCCTTAAGCCTAGCCCGCACTTGTGCCCAGGCCTTAAGCCTAGCCCGCACTTGTGCCCAGGCCTTAAGCCTAGCTCGCACTTGTGCCCAGGCCTTAAGCCTAGCCCGCACTTGTGCCCCCTGCCTTGATCCTAGCCAGCACTTGTGCCCAGGCCTTAAGCCTAGCCCGCACTTGTGCCCAGGCCTTAAGCCTAGCCCGCACTTGTGCCCCCTGCCTTGATCCTAGCCAGCACTGCACTTATGCCCAGGCCTTAAGCCTAGCCTGCACTTGTGCCCAGGCCTTAAGCCTAGCCCGCACTTGTGCCCAGGCCTTAAGCCTAGCCCGCACTCTTGCCCAGGCCTTAAGCCTAGCCCGCACTTGTGCCCAGGCCTTAAGCCTAGCCAGCACTTGTGCCCCCTGCCTTGATCCTAGCCAGCACTTGTGCCCAGGCCTTAAGCCTAGCCCGCACTTGAGCCCAGGCCTTAAGCCAAGCCCGCACTTGTGCCCCTGCCTTAAGCCTAGCCCTCACTTGTGCCCCTGCCTTAAGCCTAGCCCGCACTTGTGCCCAGGCCTTAAGCCTAGCCCGCACTTGTGCCCAGGCCTTAAGCCTAGCCCGCACTTGTGCCCAGGCCTTAAGCCTAGCCCGCACTTGTGCCCAGGCCTTAAGCCTAGCCCGCACTTGTGCCCCCTGCCTTGATCCTAGCCAGCACTTGTGCCCAGGCCTTAAGCCTAGCCCGCACTTGTGCCCCCTGCCTTGATCCTAGCCAGCACTTGTGCCCAGGCCTTAAGCCTAGCCCGCACTTGTGCCCAGGCCTTAAGCCAAGCCTGCACTTGTGCCCCTGCCTTAAGCCTAGCCCGCACTTGTGCCCCTGCCTTAAGCCCAGCCAGCACTTGTGCCCAGGCCTTAAGCCTAGCCCGCACTTGTGCCCAGGCCTTAAGCCTAGCCCGCACTTGTGCCCAGGCCTTAAGCCTAGCCCGCACTTGTGCCCAGGCCTTAAGCCTAGCCCGCACTTGTGCCCAGGCCTTAAGCCTAGCCCGCACTTGTGCCCTGGCCTTAAGCCTAGCCCGCACTTGTGCCCAGGCCTTAAGCCTAGCCCGCACTTGTCCTCAGGCCATAAGCCTAGCCTGCACTTGTGCCCCGGCCTTAAGCCTAGCCCGCACTTGTGCCCGGCCTTAAGCCTAGCCCGCACTTGTGCCCCGGCCTTAAGCCTAGCCCGCACGTGTGCCCAGGCCTTAAGCCTAGCCCGCACTTGTGCCCAGGCCTTAAGCCTAGCCCGCACTTGTGCCCAGGCCTTAAGCCTAGCCCGCACTTGTGCCCCCTGCCTTGATCCTAGCCAGCACTTGTGCCCAGGCCTTAAGCCTAGCCCGCACTTGTGCCCAGGCCTTAAGCCTAGCCCGCACTTGTGCCCCCTGCCTTGATCCTAGCCAGCACTGCACTTATGCCCAGGCCTTAAGCCTAGCCTGCACTTGTGCCCAGGCCTTAAGCCTAGCCCGCACTTGTGCCCAGGCCTTAAGCCTAGCCCGCACTTGTGCCCAGGCCTTAAGCCTAGCCCGCACTTGTGCCCAGGCCTTAAGCCTAGCCCGCACTTGTGCCCAGGCCTTAAGCCTAGCCCGCACTTGTGCCCCCTGCCTTGATCCTAGCCAGCACTTGTGCCCAGGCCTTAAGCCTAGCCTGCACTTGTGCCCTGGCCTTAAGCCTAGCCCGCACTTGTGCCCCGGCCTTAAGCCTAGCCCGCACTTGTGCCCCGGCCTTAAGCCTAACCCGCACTTGTGCCCAGGCCTTAAGCCTAGCCCGCACTTGTGCCCAGGCCTTAAGCCTAGCCCGCACTTGTGCCCCGGCTTTAAGCTTAGCCCGCACTTGTGCCCCGGCTTTAAGCTTAGCCCACACTTGTGCCCAGGCCTTAAGCCTAGCCCGCACTTGTGCCCAGGCCTTAAGCCTAGCCCGCACTTGTGCCCCCTGCCTTGATCCTAGCCAGCACTTGTGCCCAGGCCTTAAGCCTAGCCCGCACTTGTGCCCAGGCCTTAAGCCAAGCCCGCACTTGTGCCCCTGCCTTAAGCCTAGCCCGCACTTGTGCCCCTGCCTTAAGCCTAGCCCGCACTTGTGTCCAGGCCGCACTTGTGCCCAGGCCTTAAGCCTAGCCCGCACTTGTGGCCAGGCCTTAAGCCTAGCCCGCACTTGTGCCCAGGCCTTAAGCCTAGCCCGCACTTGTGCCCAGGCCTTAAGCCTAGCCCGCACTTGTGCCCAGGCCTTAAGCCTAGCCCGCACTTGTGCCCCCTGCCTTGATCCTAGCCAGCACTTGTGCCCAGGCCTTAAGCCTAGCCCGCACTTGTGCCCAGGCCTTAAGCCTAGCCTGCACTTTTGAGCCCCTTGAATGCTTGTTTGTTTGTTTTTGTCTTCAGCTTCATGTTGGTTATGCACATAGGGCCAGCTTTACACTCTTCGCTCTTGTCCCGTCTGAATGCGCATGCACGACTTTAATTGGGGAAGAAGGCATTACCCATTTACGGAGGACAGACAAGAAGTGCCTGGTCGCTTGGAGCATGGGGTTATGGAGAGGCTCCACACTGTACAACAAAGGATCTAGTCCTAAATGTCCAAGTACAGAGTAGAGGGGTGAAAGCTAGCTCTTCACCCCTATGGGTGCCTAACCCTTTATGGAAAGAGTGCAAAGAGTTAGCTGAATGCCTTAAGCCTAGCCAGCACTTGTGCCCCCTGCCTTGATCCTGGCCAGCACTGCACTTGTGCCCATGCCGTAAGCCTAGCCCACACTTGTGCCCAGGCCTTAAGCCTAGCCCGCACTTGTGCCCAGGCCTTAAGCCTGGCTGGCACTTGTGCCCATGCCTTAAGCCTAGCCGGCACTTGTGGCCCCTGCCTTGATCCTAGCCAGCACTGCACTTGTGCCCAGGCCTTAAGCCTAGCCTGCACTTGTGCCCAGGCCTTAAGCCTAGCCCGCACTTGTGCCCCGGCCTTAAGCCTAGCCCGCACTTATGCCCCGGCCTTAAGCCTAGCCCGCACTTGTGCCCCGGCCTTAAGCCTAGCCCGCACTTGTGCCCAGGCCTTAAGCCTAGCCCGCTCTTGTGCCCAGGCCTTAAGCCTAGCCCGCACTTGTGCCCAGGCCTTAAGCCTAGCCCGCACTTGTGCCCAGGCCTTAAGCCTAGCCCGCACTTGTGCCCAGGCCTTAAGCCTAGCCCGCACTTGTGCCCCCTGCCTTGATCCTAGCCAGCACTTGTGCCCAGGCCTTAAGCCTAGCCCGCACTTGTGCCCAGGCCTTAAGCCTAGCCCGCACTTGTGCCCCTGCCTTAAGCCTAGCCCGCACTTGTGCCCCTGCCTTAAGCCTAGCCCACACTTGTGCCCAGGCCTTAAGCCTAGCCCGCACTTGTGCCCAGGCCTTAAGCCTAGCCCGCACTTGTGCCCAGGCCTAAAGCCTAGCCCGCACTTGTGCCCAGGCCTTAAGCCTAGCCCGCACTTGTGCCCAGGCCTTAAGCCTAGCCCGCACTTGTGCCCAGGCCTAAAGCCTAGCCCGCACTTGTGCCCAGGCCTTAAGCCTAGCCCGCACTTGTGCCCTGGCCTTAAGCCTAGCCCGCACTTGTGCCCTGGCCTTAAGCCTAGCCCGCACTTGTGCCCTGGCCTTAAGCCTAGCCCGCACTTGTGCCCAGGCCTTAAGCCTAGCCCGCACTTTTCCTCAGGCCATAAGCCTAGCCCGCACTTGTGCCCCGGCCTTAAGCCTAGCCCGCACTTGTGCCCTGGCCTTAAGCCTAGCCCGCACTTGTGCCCCGGCCTTAAGCCTAGCCCGCACTTGTGCCCAGGCCTTAAGCCTAGCCCGCACTTGTGCCCAGGCCTTAAGCCTAGCCCGCACTTGTGCCCAGGCCTTAAACCTAGCCCGCACTTGTGCCCAGGCCTTAAGCCTAGCCTGCACTTGTGCCCCCTGCCTTGATCCTAGCCAGCACTTGTGCCAAGGCCTTAAGCCTAGCCCGCACTTGTGCCCAGGCCTTAAGCCTAGCCTGCACTTTTGAGCCCCTTGAATGCTTGTTTGTTTGTTTTTGTCTTCAGCTTCATGTTGGTTATGCACATAGGGCCAGCTTTACGCTCTTCGCTCTTGTCCCGTCTGAATGCGCATGCACGACTGTAATTGGGGAAGAAGGCATTACCCATTTACGGAGGACAGACAAGAAGTGCCTGGTCGCTTGGAGCATGGGGTTATGGAGAGGCTCCGCACTGTACAACAAAGGATCTAGTCCTAAATGTCCAAGTACAGAGTAGAGGGGTGAAAGCTAGCTCTTCACCCCTATGGGTGCCTAACCCTTTATGCAAAGAGTGCAAAGAGTTAGCTGAATGCCTTAAGCCTAGCCAGCACTTGTGCCCCCTGCCTTGATCCTGGCCAGCACTGCACTTGTGCCCATGCCGTAAGCCTAGCCCGCACTTGTGCCCAGGCCTTAAGCCTGGCTGGCACTTGTGCCCATGCCTTAAGCCTAGCCGGCACTTGTGGCCCCTGCCTTGATCCTAGCCAGCACTGCACTTGTGCCCAGGCCTTAAGCCTAGCCTGCACTTGTGCCCAGGCCTTAAGCCTAGCCCGCACTTGTGCCCCGGCCTTAAGCCTAGCCCGCACTTATGCCCCGGCCTTAAGCCTAGCCCGCACTTGTGCCCCGGCCTTAAGCCTAGCCCGCACTTGTGCCCAGGCCTTAAGCCTAGCCCGCTCTTGTGCCCAGGCCTTAAGCCTAGCCCGCACTTGTGCCCAGGCCTTAAGCCTAGCCCGCA
Source organism: Ranitomeya imitator (assembly GCF_032444005.1). Lineage (NCBI taxonomy): Eukaryota > Metazoa > Chordata > Amphibia > Anura > Dendrobatidae > Ranitomeya > Ranitomeya imitator. The sequence continues at coordinate 119,260 of NW_027193327.1, read as the reverse complement.
CTTGTGCCCAGGCCTTAAGCCTAGCCCGCACTTGTGCCCAGGCCTTAAGCCTAGCCCGCACTTGTGCCCCCTGCCTTGATCCTAGCCAGCACTTGTGCCCAGGCCTTAAGCCTAGCCCGCACTTGTGCCCAGGCCTTAAGCCTAGCCCGCACTTGTGCCCCTGCCTTAAGCCTAGCCCGCACTTGTGCCCCTGCCTTAAGCCTAGCCCACACTTGTGCCCAGGCCTTAAGCCTAGCCCGCACTTGTGCCCAGGCCTTAAGCCTAGCCCGCACTTGTGCCCAGGCCTAAAGCCTAGCCCGCACTTGTGCCCAGGCCTTAAGCCTAGCCCGCACTTGTGCCCAGGCCTTAAGCCTAGCCCGCACTTGTGCCCAGGCCTAAAGCCTAGCCCGCACTTGTGCCCAGGCCTTAAGCCTAGCCCGCACTTGTGCCCTGGCCTTAAGCCTAGCCCGCACTTGTGCCCTGGCCTTAAGCCTAGCCCGCACTTGTGCCCTGGCCTTAAGCCTAGCCCGCACTTGTGCCCAGGCCTTAAGCCTAGCCCGCACTTTTCCTCAGGCCATAAGCCTAGCCCGCACTTGTGCCCCGGCCTTAAGCCTAGCCCGCACTTGTGCCCTGGCCTTAAGCCTAGCCCGCACTTGTGCCCCGGCCTTAAGCCTAGCCCGCACTTGTGCCCAGGCCTTAAGCCTAGCCCGCACTTGTGCCCAGGCCTTAAGCCTAGCCCGCACTTGTGCCCAGGCCTTAAACCTAGCCCGCACTTGTGCCCAGGCCTTAAGCCTAGCCTGCACTTGTGCCCCCTGCCTTGATCCTAGCCAGCACTTGTGCCAAGGCCTTAAGCCTAGCCCGCACTTGTGCCCAGGCCTTAAGCCTAGCCTGCACTTTTGAGCCCCTTGAATGCTTGTTTGTTTGTTTTTGTCTTCAGCTTCATGTTGGTTATGCACATAGGGCCAGCTTTACGCTCTTCGCTCTTGTCCCGTCTGAATGCGCATGCACGACTGTAATTGGGGAAGAAGGCATTACCCATTTACGGAGGACAGACAAGAAGTGCCTGGTCGCTTGGAGCATGGGGTTATGGAGAGGCTCCGCACTGTACAACAAAGGATCTAGTCCTAAATGTCCAAGTACAGAGTAGAGGGGTGAAAGCTAGCTCTTCACCCCTATGGGTGCCTAACCCTTTATGCAAAGAGTGCAAAGAGTTAGCTGAATGCCTTAAGCCTAGCCAGCACTTGTGCCCCCTGCCTTGATCCTGGCCAGCACTGCACTTGTGCCCATGCCGTAAGCCTAGCCCGCACTTGTGCCCAGGCCTTAAGCCTGGCTGGCACTTGTGCCCATGCCTTAAGCCTAGCCGGCACTTGTGGCCCCTGCCTTGATCCTAGCCAGCACTGCACTTGTGCCCAGGCCTTAAGCCTAGCCTGCACTTGTGCCCCGGCCTTAAGCCTAGCCCGCACTTGTGCCCCGGCCTTAAGCCTAGCCCGCACTTGTGCCCCGGCCTTAAGCCTAACCCGCACTTGTGCCCAGGCCTTAAGCCTAGCCCGCACTTGTGCCCAGGCCTTAAGCTTAGCCCACACTTGTGCCCCGGCTTTAAGCTTAGCCCACACTTGTGCCCCGGCTTTAAGCTTAGCCCGCACTTGTGCCCCGGCCTTAAGCCGAGCCCGCAGTTGTGCCCCGGCCTTAAGCCGAGCCCGCACTTGTGCCCCGGCCTTAAGCCGAGCCCGCACTTGTGCCCCGGCCTTAAGCCGAGCCCGCACTTGTGCCCCGGCCTTAAGCCGAGCCCGCACTTGTGCCCCTGCCTTAAGCCGAGCCCGCACTTGTGCCCCGGCCTTAAGCCGAGCCCGCACTTGTGCCCCGGCCTTAAGCCGAGCCCGCACTTGTGCCCCGGCCTTAAGCCGAGCCCGCACTTGTGCCCCTGCCTTAAGCCGAGCCCGCACTTGTGCCCCTGCCTTAAGCCGAGCCCGCACTTGTGCCCCTGCCTTAAGCCGAGCCCGCACTTGTGCCCCTGCCTTAAGCCGAGCCCGCACTTGTGCCCCTGCCTTAAGCCGAGCCCGCACTTGTGCCCAGGCCTTAAGCCTAGCCCGCACTTGTGCCCAGGCCTTAAGCCGAGCCCGCACTTGTGCCCCGGCCTTAAGCCGAGCCCGCACTTGTGCCCCGGCCTTAAGCCGAGCCCGCACTTGTGCCCCGGCCTTAAGCCGAGCCCGCACTTGTGCCCCGGCCTTAAGCTTAGCCCGCACTTGTGCCCAGGCCTTAAGCCTAGCCCGCACTTGTCCTCAGGCCATAAGCCTAGCCCGCACTTGTGCTCCGGCCTTAAGCCTAGCCCGCACTTGTGCCCCGGCCTTAAGCCTAGCCTGCACTTGTGCCCCTGCCTTAAGCCGAGCCCGCACTTGTGCCCAGGCCTTAAGCCGAGCCCGCACTTGTGCCCCTGCCTTAAGCCTAGCCCGCACTTGTGCCCCCTGCCTTGATCCTAGCCAGCACTGCACTTATGCCCAGGCCTTAAGCCTAGCCTGCACTTGTGCTCAGGCCTTAAGCCTAGCCCGCCCTTGTGCCCAGGCCTTAAGCCTAGCCCGCACTTGTGCCCAGGCCTTAAGCCTAGCCCGCACTTGTGCCCAGGCCTAAAGCCTAGCCCGCACTTGTGCCCAGGCCTTAAGCCTAGCCCGCACTTGTGCCCAGGCCTTAAGCCTAGCCCGCACTTGTGCCCAGGCCTTAAGCCTAGCCCGCACTTGTGCCCCGGCCTTAAGCCTAGCCCGCACTTGTGCCCAGGCCTTAAGCCTAGCCCGCACTTGTGCCCAGGCCTTAAGCCTAGCCCGCACTTGTGCCCAGGCCTTAAGCCTAGCCCGCACTTGTGCCCAGGCCTTAAGCCAAGCCCGCACATGTGCCCCTGCCTTAAGCCTAGCCCGCACTTGTGCCCCTGCCTTAAGCCTAGCCCGCACTTGTGTCCAGGCCTTAAGCCTAGCCCGCACTTGTGCCCAGGCCTTAAGCCTAGCCCGCACTTGTGCCCAGGCCTTAAGCCTAGCCCGCACTTGTGCCCAGGCCTTAAGCCTAGCCCGCACTTGTGCCCAGGCCTTAAGCCTAGCCCGCACTTGTGCCCTGGCCTTAAGCCTAGCCCGCACTTGTGCCCTGGCCTTAAGCCTAGCCCGCACTTGTGCCCAGGCCTTAAGCCTAGCCTGCACTTGTGCCCCGGCCTTAAGCCTAGCCCGCACTTGTGCCCAGGCCTTAAGCCTAGCCCGCTCTTGTGCCCAGGCCTTAAGCCTAGCCCGCACTTGTGCCCAGGCCTTAAGCCTAGCCCGCACTTGTGCCCAGGCCTTAAGCCTAGCCCGCACTTGTGCCCAGGCCTTAAGCCTAGCCCGCACTTGTGCCCCCTGCCTTGATCCTAGCCAGCACTTGTGCCCAGGCCTTAAGCCTAGCCCGCACTTGTGCCCAGGCCTTAAGCCTAGCCCGCACTTGTGCCCCTGCCTTAAGCCTAGCCCGCACTTGTGCCCCTGCCTTAAGCCTAGCCCACACTTGTGCCCAGGCCTTAAGCCTAGCCCGCACTTGTGCCCAGGCCTTAAGCCTAGCCCGCACTTGTGCCCAGGCCTAAAGCCTAGCCCGCACTTGTGCCCAGGCCTTAAGCCTAGCCCGCACTTGTGCCCAGGCCTTAAGCCTAGCCCGCACTTGTGCCCAGGCCTAAAGCCTAGCCCGCACTTGTGCCCTGGCCTTAAGCCTAGCCCGCACTTGTGCCCTGGCCTTAAGCCTAGCACGCACTTGTGCCCTGGCCTTAAGCCTAGCCCGCACTTGTGCCCTGGCCTTAAGCCTAGCCCGCACTTGTGCCCAGGCCTTAAGCCTAGCCCGCACTTTTCCTCAGGCCATAAGCCTAGCCCGCACTTGTGCCCCGGCCTTAAGCCTAGCCCGCACTTGTGCCCTGGCCTTAAGCCTAGCCCGCACTTGTGCCCCGGCCTTAAGCCTAGCCCGCACTTGTGCCCAGGCCTTAAGCCTAGCCCGCACTTGTGCCCAGGCCTTAAGCCTAGCCCGCACTTGTGCCCAGGCCTTAAACCTAGCCCGCACTTGTGCCCAGGCCTTAAGCCTAGCCTGCACTTGTGCCCCCTGCCTTGATCCTAGCCAGCACTTGTGCCAAGGCCTTAAGCCTAGCCCGCACTTGTGCCCAGGCCTTAAGCCTAGCCTGCACTTTTGAGCCCCTTGAATGCTTGTTTGTTTGTTTTTGTCTTCAGCTTCATGTTGGTTATGCACATAGGGCCAGCTTTACGCTCTTCGCTCTTGTCCCGTCTGAATGCGCATGCACGACTGTAATTGGGGAAGAAGGCATTACCCATTTACGGAGGACAGACAAGAAGTGCCTGGTCGCTTGGAGCATGGGGTTATGGAGAGGCTCCGCACTGTACAACAAAGGATCTAGTCCTAAATGTCCAAGTACAGAGTAGAGGGGTGAAAGCTAGCTCTTCACCCCTATGGGTGCCTAACCCTTTATGCAAAGAGTGCAAAGAGTTAGCTGAATGCCTTAAGCCTAGCCAGCACTTGTGCCCCCTGCCTTGATCCTGGCCAGCACTGCACTTGTGCCCATGCCGTAAGCCTAGCCCGCACTTGTGCCCAGGCCTTAAGCCTGGCTGGCACTTGTGCCCATGCCTTAAGCCTAGCCGGCACTTGTGGCCCCTGCCTTGATCCTAGCCAGCACTGCACTTGTGCCCAGGCCTTAAGCCTAGCCTGCACTTGTGCCCCGGCCTTAAGCCTAGCCCGCACTTGTGCCCCGGCCTTAAGCCTAGCCCGCACTTGTGCCCCGGCCTTAAGCCTAACCCGCACTTGTGCCCAGGCCTTAAGCCTAGCCCGCACTTGTGCCCAGGCCTTAAGCTTAGCCCACACTTGTGCCCCGGCTTTAAGCTTAGCCCACACTTGTGCCCCGGCTTTAAGCTTAGCCCGCACTTGTGCCCCGGCCTTAAGCCGAGCCCGCAGTTGTGCCCCGGCCTTAAGCCGAGCCCGCACTTGTGCCCCGGCCTTAAGCCGAGCCCGCACTTGTGCCCCGGCCTTAAGCCGAGCCCGCACTTGTGCCCCGGCCTTAAGCCGAGCCCGCACTTGTGCCCCTGCCTTAAGCCGAGCCCGCACTTGTGCCCCGGCCTTAAGCCGAGCCCGCACTTGTGCCCCGGCCTTAAGCCGAGCCCGCACTTGTGCCCCGGCCTTAAGCCGAGCCCGCACTTGTGCCCCTGCCTTAAGCCGAGCCCGCACTTGTGCCCCTGCCTTAAGCCGAGCCCGCACTTGTGCCCCTGCCTTAAGCCGAGCCCGCACTTGTGCCCCTGCCTTAAGCCGAGCCCGCACTTGTGCCCCTGCCTTAAGCCGAGCCCGCACTTGTGCCCAGGCCTTAAGCCTAGCCCGCACTTGTGCCCAGGCCTTAAGCCTAGCCCGCACTTGTGCCCCGGCCTTAAGCCGAGCCCGCACTTGTGCCCCGGCCTTAAGCCGAGCCCGCACTTGTGCCCCGGCCTTAAGCCGAGCCCGCACTTGTGCCCCGGCCTTAAGCTTAGCCCGCACTTGTGCCCAGGCCTTAAGCCTAGCCCGCACTTGTCCTCAGGCCATAAGCCTAGCCCGCACTTGTGCTCCGGCCTTAAGCCTAGCCCGCACTTGTGCCCCGGCCTTAAGCCTAGCCTGCACTTGTGCCCCTGCCTTAAGCCGAGCCCGCACTTGTGCCCAGGCCTTATGCCGAGCCCGCACTTGTGCCCCTGCCTTAAGCCTAGCCCGCACTTGTGCCCCCTGCCTTGATCCTAGCCAGCACTGCACTTATGCCCAGGCCTTAAGCCTAGCCTGCACTTGTGCCCAGGCCTTAAGCCTAGCCCGCTCTTGTGCCCAGGCCTTAAGCCTAGCCCGCACTTGTGCCCAGGCCTTAAGCCTAGCCCGCACTTGTGCCCAGGCCTTAAGCCTAGCCCGCACTTGTGCCCAGGCCTTAAGCCTAGCCCGCACTTGTGCCCCCTGCCTTGATCCTAGCCAGCACTTGTGCCCAGGCCTTAAGCCTAGCCCGCACTTGTGCCCAGGCCTTAAGCCTAGCCCGCACTTGTGCCCCTGCCTTAAGCCTAGCCCGCACTTGTGCCCCTGCCTTAAGCCTAGCCCACACTTGTGCCCAGGCCTTAAGCCTAGCCCGCACTTGTGCCCAGGCCTTAAGCCTAGCCCGCACTTGTGCCCAGGCCTAAAGCCTAGCCCGCACTTGTGCCCAGGCCTTAAGCCTAGCCCGCACTTGTGCCCAGGCCTTAAGCCTAGCCCGCACTTGTGCCCAGGCCTAAAGCCTAGCCCGCACTTGTGCCCAGGCCTTAAGCCTAGCCCGCACTTGTGCCCTGGCCTTAAGCCTAGCCCGCACTTGTGCCCTGGCCTTAAGCCTAGCCCGCACTTGTGCCCTGGCCTTAAGCCTAGCCCGCACTTGTGCCCAGGCCTTAAGCCTAGCCCGCACTTTTCCTCAGGCCATAAGCCTAGCCCGCACTTGTGCCCCGGCCTTAAGCCTAGCCCGCACTTGTGCCCTGGCCTTAAGCCTAGCCCGCACTTGTGCCCCGGCCTTAAGCCTAGCCCGCACTTGTGCCCAGGCCTTAAGCCTAGCCCGCACTTGTGCCCAGGCCTTAAGCCTAGCCCGCACTTGTGCCCAGGCCTTAAACCTAGCCCGCACTTGTGCCCAGGCCTTAAGCCTAGCCTGCACTTGTGCCCCCTGCCTTGATCCTAGCCAGCACTTGTGCCAAGGCCTTAAGCCTAGCCCGCACTTGTGCCCAGGCCTTAAGCCTAGCCTGCACTTTTGAGCCCCTTGAATGCTTGTTTGTTTGTTTTTGTCTTCAGCTTCATGTTGGTTATGCACATAGGGCCAGCTTTACGCTCTTCGCTCTTGTCCCGTCTGAATGCGCATGCACGACTGTAATTGGGGAAGAAGGCATTACCCATTTACGGAGGACAGACAAGAAGTGCCTGGTCGCTTGGAGCATGGGGTTATGGAGAGGCTCCGCACTGTACAACAAAGGATCTAGTCCTAAATGTCCAAGTACAGAGTAGAGGGGTGAAAGCTAGCTCTTCACCCCTATGGGTGCCTAACCCTTTATGCAAAGAGTGCAAAGAGTTAGCTGAATGCCTTAAGCCTAGCCAGCACTTGTGCCCCCTGCCTTGATCCTGGCCAGCACTGCACTTGTGCCCATGCCGTAAGCCTAGCCCGCACTTGTGCCCAGGCCTTAAGCCTGGCTGGCACTTGTGCCCATGCCTTAAGCCTAGCCGGCACTTGTGGCCCCTGCCTTGATCCTAGCCAGCACTGCACTTGTGCCCAGGCCTTAAGCCTAGCCTGCACTTGTGCCCCGGCCTTAAGCCTAGCCCGCACTTGTGCCCCGGCCTTAAGCCTAGCCCGCACTTGTGCCCCGGCCTTAAGCCTAACCCGCACTTGTGCCCAGGCCTTAAGCCTAGCCCGCACTTGTGCCCAGGCCTTAAGCTTAGCCCACACTTGTGCCCCGGCTTTAAGCTTAGCCCACACTTGTGCCCCGGCTTTAAGCTTAGCCCGCACTTGTGCCCCGGCCTTAAGCCGAGCCCGCAGTTGTGCCCCGGCCTTAAGCCGAGCCCGCACTTGTGCCCCGGCCTTAAGCCGAGCCCGCACTTGTGCCCCGGCCTTAAGCCGAGCCCGCACTTGTGCCCCGGCCTTAAGCCGAGCCCGCACTTGTGCCCCTGCCTTAAGCCGAGCCCGCACTTGTGCCCCGGCCTTAAGCCGAGCCCGCACTTGTGCCCCGGCCTTAAGCCGAGCCCGCACTTGTGCCCCGGCCTTAAGCCGAGCCCGCACTTGTGCCCCTGCCTTAAGCCGAGCCCGCACTTGTGCCCCTGCCTTAAGCCGAGCCCGCACTTGTGCCCCTGCCTTAAGCCGAGCCCGCACTTGTGCCCCTGCCTTAAGCCGAGCCCGCACTTGTGCCCCTGCCTTAAGCCGAGCCCGCACTTGTGCCCAGGCCTTAAGCCTAGCCCGCACTTGTGCCCAGGCCTTAAGCCGAGCCCGCACTTGTGCCCCGGCCTTAAGCCGAGCCCGCACTTGTGCCCCGGCCTTAAGCCGAGCCCGCACTTGTGCCCCGGCCTTAAGCCGAGCCCGCACTTGTGCCCCGGCCTTAAGCTTAGCCCGCACTTGTGCCCAGGCCTTAAGCCTAGCCCGCACTTGTCCTCAGGCCATAAGCCTAGCCCGCACTTGTGCTCCGGCCTTAAGCCTAGCCCGCACTTGTGCCCCGGCCTTAAGCCTAGCCTGCACTTGTGCCCCTGCCTTAAGCCGAGCCCGCACTTGTGCCCAGGCCTTAAGCCGAGCCCGCACTTGTGCCCCTGCCTTAAGCCTAGCCCGCACTTGTGCCCCCTGCCTTGATCCTAGCCAGCACTGCACTTATGCCCAGGCCTTAAGCCTAGCCTGCACTTGTGCTCAGGCCTTAAGCCTAGCCCGCCCTTGTGCCCAGGCCTTAAGCCTAGCCCGCACTTGTGCCCAGGCCTTAAGCCTAGCCCGCACTTGTGCCCAGGCCTAAAGCCTAGCCCGCACTTGTGCCCAGGCCTTAAGCCTAGCCCGCACTTGTGCCCAGGCCTTAAGCCTAGCCCGCACTTGTGCCCAGGCCTTAAGCCTAGCCCGCACTTGTGCCCCGGCCTTAAGCCTAGCCCGCACTTGTGCCCAGGCCTTAAGCCTAGCCCGCACTTGTGCCCAGGCCTTAAGCCTAGCCCGCACTTGTGCCCAGGCCTTAAGCCTAGCCCGCACTTGTGCCCAGGCCTTAAGCCAAGCCCGCACATGTGCCCCTGCCTTAAGCCTAGCCCGCACTTGTGCCCCTGCCTTAAGCCTAGCCCGCACTTGTGTCCAGGCCTTAAGCCTAGCCCGCACTTGTGCCCAGGCCTTAAGCCTAGCCCGCACTTGTGCCCAGGCCTTAAGCCTAGCCCGCACTTGTGCCCAGGCCTTAAGCCTAGCCCGCACTTGTGCCCAGGCCTTAAGCCTAGCCCGCACTTGTGCCCTGGCCTTAAGCCTAGCCCGCACTTGTGCCCTGGCCTTAAGCCTAGCCCGCACTTGTGCCCAGGCCTTAAGCCTAGCCTGCACTTGTGCCCCGGCCTTAAGCCTAGCCCGCACTTGTGCCCAGGCCTTAAGCCTAGCCCGCTCTTGTGCCCAGGCCTTAAGCCTAGCCCGCACTTGTGCCCAGGCCTTAAGCCTAGCCCGCACTTGTGCCCAGGCCTTAAGCCTAGCCCGCACTTGTGCCCAGGCCTTAAGCCTAGCCCGCACTTGTGCCCCCTGCCTTGATCCTAGCCAGCACTTGTGCCCAGGCCTTAAGCCTAGCCCGCACTTGTGCCCAGGCCTTAAGCCTAGCCCGCACTTGTGCCCCTGCCTTAAGCCTAGCCCGCACTTGTGCCCCTGCCTTAAGCCTAGCCCACACTTGTGCCCAGGCCTTAAGCCTAGCCCGCACTTGTGCCCAGGCCTTAAGCCTAGCCCGCACTTGTGCCCAGGCCTAAAGCCTAGCCCGCACTTGTGCCCAGGCCTTAAGCCTAGCCCGCACTTGTGCCCAGGCCTTAAGCCTAGCCCGCACTTGTGCCCAGGCCTAAAGCCTAGCCCGCACTTGTGCCCTGGCCTTAAGCCTAGCCCGCACTTGTGCCCTGGCCTTAAGCCTAGCACGCACTTGTGCCCTGGCCTTAAGCCTAGCCCGCACTTGTGCCCTGGCCTTAAGCCTAGCCCGCACTTGTGCCCAGGCCTTAAGCCTAGCCCGCACTTTTCCTCAGGCCATAAGCCTAGCCCGCACTTGTGCCCCGGCCTTAAGCCTAGCCCGCACTTGTGCCCTGGCCTTAAGCCTAGCCCGCACTTGTGCCCCGGCCTTAAGCCTAGCCCGCACTTGTGCCCAGGCCTTAAGCCTAGCCCGCACTTGTGCCCAGGCCTTAAGCCTAGCCCGCACTTGTGCCCAGGCCTTAAACCTAGCCCGCACTTGTGCCCAGGCCTTAAGCCTAGCCTGCACTTGTGCCCCCTGCCTTGATCCTAGCCAGCACTTGTGCCAAGGCCTTAAGCCTAGCCCGCACTTGTGCCCAGGCCTTAAGCCTAGCCTGCACTTTTGAGCCCCTTGAATGCTTGTTTGTTTGTTTTTGTCTTCAGCTTCATGTTGGTTATGCACATAGGGCCAGCTTTACGCTCTTCGCTCTTGTCCCGTCTGAATGCGCATGCACGACTGTAATTGGGGAAGAAGGCATTACCCATTTACGGAGGACAGACAAGAAGTGCCTGGTCGCTTGGAGCATGGGGTTATGGAGAGGCTCCGCACTGTACAACAAAGGATCTAGTCCTAAATGTCCAAGTACAGAGTAGAGGGGTGAAAGCTAGCTCTTCACCCCTATGGGTGCCTAACCCTTTATGCAAAGAGTGCAAAGAGTTAGCTGAATGCCTTAAGCCTAGCCAGCACTTGTGCCCCCTGCCTTGATCCTGGCCAGCACTGCACTTGTGCCCATGCCGTAAGCCTAGCCCGCACTTGTGCCCAGGCCTTAAGCCTGGCTGGCACTTGTGCCCATGCCTTAAGCCTAGCCGGCACTTGTGGCCCCTGCCTTGATCCTAGCCAGCACTGCACTTGTGCCCAGGCCTTAAGCCTAGCCTGCACTTGTGCCCCGGCCTTAAGCCTAGCCCGCACTTGTGCCCCGGCCTTAAGCCTAGCCCGCACTTGTGCCCCGGCCTTAAGCCTAACCCGCACTTGTGCCCAGGCCTTAAGCCTAGCCCGCACTTGTGCCCAGGCCTTAAGCTTAGCCCACACTTGTGCCCCGGCTTTAAGCTTAGCCCACACTTGTGCCCCGGCTTTAAGCTTAGCCCGCACTTGTGCCCCGGCCTTAAGCCGAGCCCGCAGTTGTGCCCCGGCCTTAAGCCGAGCCCGCACTTGTGCCCCGGCCTTAAGCCGAGCCCGCACTTGTGCCCCGGCCTTAAGCCGAGCCCGCACTTGTGCCCCGGCCTTAAGCCGAGCCCGCACTTGTGCCCCTGCCTTAAGCCGAGCCCGCACTTGTGCCCCGGCCTTAAGCCGAGCCCGCACTTGTGCCCCGGCCTTAAGCCGAGCCCGCACTTGTGCCCCGGCCTTAAGCCGAGCCCGCACTTGTGCCCCTGCCTTAAGCCGAGCCCGCACTTGTGCCCCTGCCTTAAGCCGAGCCCGCACTTGTGCCCCTGCCTTAAGCCGAGCCCGCACTTGTGCCCCTGCCTTAAGCCGAGCCCGCACTTGTGCCCCTGCCTTAAGCCGAGCCCGCACTTGTGCCCAGGCCTTAAGCCTAGCCCGCACTTGTGCCCAGGCCTTAAGCCTAGCCCGCACTTGTGCCCCGGCCTTAAGCCGAGCCCGCACTTGTGCCCCGGCCTTAAGCCGAGCCCGCACTTGTGCCCCGGCCTTAAGCCGAGCCCGCACTTGTGCCCCGGCCTTAAGCTTAGCCCGCACTTGTGCCCAGGCCTTAAGCCTAGCCCGCACTTGTCCTCAGGCCATAAGCCTAGCCCGCACTTGTGCTCCGGCCTTAAGCCTAGCCCGCACTTGTGCCCCGGCCTTAAGCCTAGCCTGCACTTGTGCCCCTGCCTTAAGCCGAGCCCGCACTTGTGCCCAGGCCTTATGCCGAGCCCGCACTTGTGCCCCTGCCTTAAGCCTAGCCCGCACTTGTGCCCCCTGCCTTGATCCTAGCCAGCACTGCACTTATGCCCAGGCCTTAAGCCTAGCCTGCACTTGTGCTCAGGCCTTAAGCCTAGCCCGCCCTTGTGCCCAGGCCTTAAGCCTAGCCCGCACTTGTGCCCAGGCCTTAAGCCTAGCCCGCACTTGTGCCCAGGCCTAAAGCCTAGCCCGCACTTGTGCCCAGGCCTTAAGCCTAGCCCGCACTTGTGCCCAGGCCTTAAGCCTAGCCCGCACTTGTGCCCAGGCCTTAAGCCTAGCCCGCACTTGTGCCCCGGCCTTAAGCCTAGCCCGCACTTGTGCCCAGGCCTTAAGCCTAGCCCGCACTTGTGCCCAGGCCTTAAGCCTAGCCCGCACTTGTGCCCAGGCCTTAAGCCTAGCCCGCACTTGTGCCCAGGCCTTAAGCCAAGCCCGCACATGTGCCCCTGCCTTAAGCCTAGCCCGCACTTGTGCCCCTGCCTTAAGCCTAGCCCGCACTTGTGTCCAGGCCTTAAGCCTAGCCCGCACTTGTGCCCAGGCCTTAAGCCTAGCCCGCACTTGTGCCCAGGCCTTAAGCCTAGCCCGCACTTGTGCCCAGGCCTTAAGCCTAGCCCGCACTTGTGCCCAGGCCTTAAGCCTAGCCCGCACTTGTGCCCTGGCCTTAAGCCTAGCCCGCACTTGTGCCCTGGCCTTAAGCCTAGCCCGCACTTGTGCCCAGGCCTTAAGCCTAGCCCGCACTTGTCCTCAGGCCTTAAGCCTAGCCCGCACTTGTGCCCCGGCCTTAAGCCTAGCCCGCACTTGTGCCCCGGCCTTAAGCCTAGCCCGCACTTGTGCCCCGGCCTTAAGCCTAGCCCGCACTTGTGCCCAGGCCTTAAGCCTAGCCCGCACTTGTGCCCAGGCCTTAAGCCTAGCCTGCACTTTTGAGCCCCTTGAATGCTTGTTTGTTTGTTTTTGTCTTCAGCTTCATGTTGGTTATGCACATAGGGCCAGCTTTACGCTCTTCGCTCTTGTCCCGTCTGAATGCGCATGCACGACTGTAATTGGGGAAGAAGGCATTGCCCATTTACGGAGGACAGACAAGAAGTGCCTGGTCGCTTGGAGCATGGGGTTATGGAGAGGCTCCGCACTGTACAACAAAGGATCTAGTCCTAAATGTCCAAGTACAGAGTAGAGGGGTGAAAGCTAGCTCTTCACCCCTATGGGTGCCTAACCCTTTATGCAAAGAGTGCAAAGAGTTAGCTGAATGCCTTAAGCCTAGCCAGCACTTGTGCCCCCTGCCTTGATCCTGGCCAGCACTGCACTTGTGCCCATGCCTTAAGCCTGGCTGGCACTTGTGCCCATGCCTTAAGCCTAGCCGGCACTTGTGGCCCCTGCCTTGATCCTAGCCAGCACTGCACTTGTGCCCAGGCCTTAAGCCTAGCCTGCACTTGTGCCCCGGCCTTAAGCCTAGCCCACACTTGTGTCCAGGCCTTAGGCCTAGCCCGCACTTGTGCCCAGGCCTTAAGCCTAGCCCGCACTTGTGCCCAGGCCTTAAGCCTAGCCCGCACTTGTGCCCCGGCCTTAAGCCTAACCCGCACTTGTGCCCAGGCCTTAAGCCTAGCCCGCACTTGTGCCCAGGCCTTAAGCCTAGCCGGCACTTGTGGCCCCTGCCTTGATCCTAGCCAGCACTGCACTTGTGCCCAGGCCTTAAGCCTAGCCTGCACTTGTGCCCCGGCCTTAAGCCTAGCCCGCACTTGTGCCCCGGCCTTATGCCTAGCCCGCACTTGTGCCCCGGCCTTAAGCCGAGCCCGCACTTGTGCCCCTGCCTTAAGCCGAGCCCGCACTTGTGCCCCTGCCTTAAGCCGAGCCCGCACTTGTGCCCCTGCCTTAAGCCTAGCCCGCACTTGTGCCCCTGCCTTAAGCCTAACCCGCACTTGTGCCCAGGCCTTAAGCCTAGCCCGCACTTGTGCCCAGGCCTTAAGCTTAGCCCACACTTGTGCCCCGGCTTTAAGCTTAGCCCGCACTTGTGCCCAGGCCTTAAGCCTAGCCCGCACTTGTGCCCAGGCCTTAAGCCTAGCCCGCACTTGTGCCCAGGCCTTAAGCCTAGCCCGCACTTCTGCCCAGGCCTTAAGCCTAGCCCGCACTTGTGCCCAGGCCTTAAGCCTAGCCCGCACTTGTGCCCAGGCCTTAAGCCTAGCCCGCACTTGTGCCCCGGCCTTAAGCCGAGCCCGCACTTGTGCCCCGGCCTTAAGCCGAGCCCGCACTTGTGCCCCGGCCTTAAGCCGAGCCCGCACTTGTGCCCAGGCCTTAAGCCTAGCCCGCACTTGTGCCCAGGCCTTAAGCCTAGCCCGCACTTGTCCTCAGGCCATAAGCCTAGCCCGCACTTGTGCCCCGGCCTTATGCCTAGCCCGCACTTGTGCCCCGGCCTTAAGCCGAGCCCGCACTTGTGCCCCTGCCTTAAGCCGAGCCCGCACTTGTGCCCCTGCCTTAAGCCGAGCCCGCACTTGTGCCCCTGCCTTAAGCCTAGCCCGCACTTGTGCCCAGGCCTTAAGCCTAGCCCGCACTTGTGCCCAGGCCTTAAGCCTAGCCCGCACTTGTGCCCAGGCCTTAAGCCTAGCCCGCACTTGTGCCCAGGCCTAAAGCCTAGCCCGCACTTGTGCCCAGGCCTTAAGCCTAGCCCGCACTTGTGCCCAGGCCTTAAGCCTAGCCCGCACTTGTGCCCAGGCCTTAAGCCTAGCCCGCACTTGTGCCCAGGCCTTAAGCCTAGCCCGCACTTGTGCCCAGGCCTTAAGCCTAGCCCGCACTTGTGCCCCCTGCCTTGATCCTAGCCAGCACTTGTGCCCAGGCCTTAAGCCTAGCCCGCACTTGTGCCCAGGCCTTAAGCCTAGCCCGCACTTGTGCCCCTGCCTTAAGCCTAGCCCGCACTTGTGCCCCTGCCTTAAGCCTAGCCCACACTTGTGCCCAGGCCTTAAGCCTAGCCCGCACTTGTGCCCAGGCCTTAAGCCTAGCCCGCACTTGTGCCCAGGCCTAAAGCCTAGCCCGCACTTGTGCCCAGGCCTTAAGCCTAGCCCGCACTTGTGCCCAGGCCTTAAGCCTAGCCCGGACTTGTGCCCAGGCCTAAAGCCTAGCCCGCACTTGTGCCCTGGCCTTAAGCCTAGCCCGCACTTGTGCCCTGGCCTTAAGCCTAGCCCGCACTTGTGCCCTGGCCTTAAGCCTAGCCCGCACTTGTGCCCTGGCCTTAAGCCTAGCCCGCACTTGTGCCCAGGCCTTAAGCCTAGCCCGCACTTTTCCTCAGGCCATAAGCCTAGCCCGCACTTGTGCCCCGGCCTTAAGCCTAGCCCGCACTTGTGCCCTGGCCTTAAGCCTAGCCCGCACTTGTGCCCCGGCCTTAAGCCTAGCCCGCACTTGTGCCCAGGCCTTAAGCCTAGCCCGCACTTGTGCCCAGGCCTTAAGCCTAGCCCGCACTTGTGCCCAGGCCTTAAACCTAGCCCGCACTTGTGCCCAGGCCTTAAGCCTAGCCTGCACTTGTGCCCCCTGCCTTGATCCTAGCCAGCACTTGTGCCAAGGCCTTAAGCCTAGCCCGCACTTGTGCCCAGGCCTTAAGCCTAGCCTGCACTTTTGAGCCCCTTGAATGCTTGTTTGTTTGTTTTTGTCTTCAGCTTCATGTTGGTTATGCACATAGGGCCAGCTTTACGCTCTTCGCTCTTGTCCCGTCTGAATGCGCATGCACGACTGTAATTGGGGAAGAAGGCATTACCCATTTACGGAGGACAGACAAGAAGTGCCTGGTCGCTTGGAGCATGGGGTTATGGAGAGGCTCCGCACTGTACAACAAAGGATCTAGTCCTAAATGTCCAAGTACAGAGTAGAGGGGTGAAAGCTAGCTCTTCACCCCTATGGGTGCCTAACCCTTTATGCAAAGAGTGCAAAGAGTTAGCTGAATGCCTTAAGCCTAGCCAGCACTTGTGCCCCCTGCCTTGATCCTGGCCAGCACTGCACTTGTGCCCATGCCGTAAGCCTAGCCCGCACTTGTGCCCAGGCCTTAAGCCTGGCTGGCACTTGTGCCCATGCCTTAAGCCTAGCCGGCACTTGTGGCCCCTGCCTTGATCCTAGCCAGCACTGCACTTGTGCCCAGGCCTTAAGCCTAGCCTGCACTTGTGCCCCGGCCTTAAGCCTAGCCCGCACTTGTGCCCCGGCCTTAAGCCTAGCCCGCACTTGTGCCCCGGCCTTAAGCCTAACCCGCACTTGTGCCCAGGCCTTAAGCCTAGCCCGCACTTGTGCCCAGGCCTTAAGCTTAGCCCACACTTGTGCCCCGGCTTTAAGCTTAGCCCACACTTGTGCCCCGGCTTTAAGCTTAGCCCGCACTTGTGCCCCGGCCTTAAGCCGAGCCCGCAGTTGTGCCCCGGCCTTAAGCCGAGCCCGCACTTGTGCCCCGGCCTTAAGCCGAGCCCGCACTTGTGCCCCGGCCTTAAGCCGAGCCCGCACTTGTGCCCCGGCCTTAAGCCGAGCCCGCACTTGTGCCCCTGCCTTAAGCCGAGCCCGCACTTGTGCCCCGGCCTTAAGCCGAGCCCGCACTTGTGCCCCGGCCTTAAGCCGAGCCCGCACTTGTGCCCCGGCCTTAAGCCGAGCCCGCACTTGTGCCCCTGCCTTAAGCCGAGCCCGCACTTGTGCCCCTGCCTTAAGCCGAGCCCGCACTTGTGCCCCTGCCTTAAGCCGAGCCCGCACTTGTGCCCCTGCCTTAAGCCGAGCCCGCACTTGTGCCCCTGCCTTAAGCCGAGCCCGCACTTGTGCCCAGGCCTTAAGCCTAGCCCGCACTTGTGCCCAGGCCTTAAGCCTAGCCCGCACTTGTGCCCCGGCCTTAAGCCGAGCCCGCACTTGTGCCCCGGCCTTAAGCCGAGCCCGCACTTGTGCCCCGGCCTTAAGCCGAGCCCGCACTTGTGCCCCGGCCTTAAGCTTAGCCCGCACTTGTGCCCAGGCCTTAAGCCTAGCCCGCACTTGTCCTCAGGCCATAAGCCTAGCCCGCACTTGTGCTCCGGCCTTAAGCCTAGCCCGCACTTGTGCCCCGGCCTTAAGCCTAGCCTGCACTTGTGCCCCTGCCTTAAGCCGAGCCCGCACTTGTGCCCAGGCCTTAAGCCGAGCCCGCACTTGTGCCCCTGCCTTAAGCCTAGCCCGCACTTGTGCCCCCTGCCTTGATCCTAGCCAGCACTGCACTTATGCCCAGGCCTTAAGCCTAGCCTGCACTTGTGCTCAGGCCTTAAGCCTAGCCCGCCCTTGTGCCCAGGCCTTAAGCCTAGCCCGCACTTGTGCCCAGGCCTTAAGCCTAGCCCGCACTTGTGCCCAGGCCTAAAGCCTAGCCCGCACTTGTGCCCAGGCCTTAAGCCTAGCCCGCACTTGTGCCCAGGCCTTAAGCCTAGCCCGCACTTGTGCCCAGGCCTTAAGCCTAGCCCGCACTTGTGCCCCGGCCTTAAGCCTAGCCCGCACTTGTGCCCAGGCCTTAAGCCTAGCCCGCACTTGTGCCCAGGCCTTAAGCCTAGCCCGCACTTGTGCCCAGGCCTTAAGCCTAGCCCGCACTTGTGCCCAGGCCTTAAGCCAAGCCCGCACATGTGCCCCTGCCTTAAGCCTAGCCCGCACTTGTGCCCCTGCCTTAAGCCTAGCCCGCACTTGTGTCCAGGCCTTAAGCCTAGCCCGCACTTGTGCCCAGGCCTTAAGCCTAGCCCGCACTTGTGCCCAGGCCTTAAGCCTAGCCCGCACTTGTGCCCAGGCCTTAAGCCTAGCCCGCACTTGTGCCCAGGCCTTAAGCCTAGCCCGCACTTGTGCCCTGGCCTTAAGCCTAGCCCGCACTTGTGCCCTGGCCTTAAGCCTAGCCCGCACTTGTGCCCAGGCCTTAAGCCTAGCCCGCACTTGTCCTCAGGCCTTAAGCCTAGCCCGCACTTGTGCCCCGGCCTTAAGCCTAGCCCGCACTTGTGCCCCGGCCTTAAGCCTAGCCCGCACTTGTGCCCCGGCCTTAAGCCTAGCCCGCACTTGTGCCCAGGCCTTAAGCCTAGCCCGCACTTGTGCCCAGGCCTTAAGCCTAGCCTGCACTTTTGAGCCCCTTGAATGCTTGTTTGTTTGTTTTTGTCTTCAGCTTCATGTTGGTTATGCACATAGGGCCAGCTTTACGCTCTTCGCTCTTGTCCCGTCTGAATGCGCATGCACGACTGTAATTGGGGAAGAAGGCATTGCCCATTTACGGAGGACAGACAAGAAGTGCCTGGTCGCTTGGAGCATGGGGTTATGGAGAGGCTCCGCACTGTACAACAAAGGATCTAGTCCTAAATGTCCAAGTACAGAGTAGAGGGGTGAAAGCTAGCTCTTCACCCCTATGGGTGCCTAACCCTTTATGCAAAGAGTGCAAAGAGTTAGCTGAATGCCTTAAGCCTAGCCAGCACTTGTGCCCCCTGCCTTGATCCTGGCCAGCACTGCACTTGTGCCCATGCCTTAAGCCTGGCTGGCACTTGTGCCCATGCCTTAAGCCTAGCCGGCACTTGTGGCCCCTGCCTTGATCCTAGCCAGCACTGCACTTGTGCCCAGGCCTTAAGCCTAGCCTGCACTTGTGCCCCGGCCTTAAGCCTAGCCCACACTTGTGTCCAGGCCTTAGGCCTAGCCCGCACTTGTGCCCAGGCCTTAAGCCTAGCCCGCACTTGTGCCCAGGCCTTAAGCCTAGCCCGCACTTGTGCCCCGGCCTTAAGCCTAACCCGCAATTGTGCCCAGGCCTTAAGCCTAGCCCGCACTTGTGCCCAGGCCTTAAGCCTAGCCGGCACTTGTGGCCCCTGCCTTGATCCTAGCCAGCACTGCACTTGTGCCCAGGCCTTAAGCCTAGCCTGCACTTGTGCCCCGGCCTTAAGCCTAGCCCGCACTTGTGCCCCGGCCTTATGCCTAGCCCGCACTTGTGCCCCGGCCTTAAGCCGAGCCCGCACTTGTGCCCCTGCCTTAAGCCGAGCCCGCACTTGTGCCCCTGCCTTAAGCCGAGCCCGCACTTGTGCCCCTGCCTTAAGCCTAGCCCGCACTTGTGCCCCTGCCTTAAGCCTAACCCGCACTTGTGCCCAGGCCTTAAGCCTAGCCCGCACTTGTGCCCAGGCCTTAAGCTTAGCCCACACTTGTGCCCCGGCTTTAAGCTTAGCCCGCACTTGTGCCCAGGCCTTAAGCCTAGCCCGCACTTGTGCCCAGGCCTTAAGCCTAGCCCGCACTTGTGCCCAGGCCTTAAGCCTAGCCCGCACTTGTGCCCAGGCCTTAAGCCTAGCCCGCACTTGTGCCCAGGCCTTAAGCCTAGCCCGCACTTGTGCCCAGGCCTTAAGCCTAGCCCGCACTTGTGCCCCGGCCTTAAGCCGAGCCCGCACTTGTGCCCCGGCCTTAAGCCGAGCCCGCACTTGTGCCCCGGCCTTAAGCCTAGCCCGCACTTGTGCCCAGGCCTTAAGCCTAGCCCGCACTTGTCCTCAGGCCATAAGCCTAGCCCGCACTTGTGCCCCGGCCTTATGCCTAGCCCGCACTTGTGCCCCGGCCTTAAGCCGAGCCCGCACTTGTGCCCCTGCCTTAAGCCGAGCCCGCACTTGTGCCCCTGCCTTAAGCCGAGCCCGCACTTGTGCCCCTGCCTTAAGCCGAGCCCGCACTTGTGCCCCTGCCTTAAGCCTAGCCCGCACTTGTGCCCAGGCCTTAAGCCTAGCCCGCACTTGTGCCCAGGCCTTAAGCCTAGCCCGCACTTGTGCCCAGGCCTTAAGCCTAGCCCGCACTTGTGCCCAGGCCTAAAGCCTAGCCCGCACTTGTGCCCAGGCCTTAAGCCTAGCCCGCACTTGTGCCCAGGCCTTAAGCCTAGCCCGCACTTGTGCCCAGGCCTTAAGCCTAGCCCGCACTTGTGCCCAGGCCTTAAGCCTAGCCCGCACTTGTGCCCCGGCCTTAAGCCTAGCCCGCACTTGTGCCCAGGCCTTAAGCCTAGCCCGCACTTGTGCCCAGGCCTTAAGCCTAGCCCGCACTTGTGCCCAGGCCTTAAGCCTAGCCCGCACTTGTGCCCAGGCCTTAAGCCTAGCCCGCACTTGTGCCCAGGTCTTAAGCCTAGCCCGCACTTGTGCCCCCTGCCTTGATCCTAGCCAGCACTTGTGCCCAGGCCTTAAGCCAAGCCCGCACTTGTGCCCAGGCCTTAAGCCTAGCCCGCACTTGTGCCCCTGCCTTAAGCCTAGCCCGCACTTGTGTCCAGGCCTTAAGCCTAGCCCGCACTTGTGCCCAGGCCTTAAGCCTAGCCCGCACTTGTGCCCAGGCCTTAAGCCTAGCCCGCACTTGTGCCCAGGCCTTAAGCCTAGCCCGCACTTGTGCCCAGGCCTTAAGCCTAGCCCGCACTTGTGCCCTGGCCTTAAGCCTAGCCCGCACTTGTGCCCTGGCCTTAAGCCTAGCCCGCACTTGTGCCCTGGCCTTAAGCCTAGCCCGCACTTGTCCTCAGGCCATAAGCCTAGCCCGCACTTGTGCCCCGGCCTTAAGCCTAGCCCGCACTTGTGCCCCGGCCTTAAGCCTAGCCCGCACTTGTGCCCCGGCCTTAAGCCTAGCCCGCACTTGTGCCCAGGCCTTAAGCCTAGCCCGCACTTGTGCCCAGGCCTTAAGCCTAGCCTGCACTTTTGAGCCCCTTGAATGCTTGTTTGTTTGTTTTTGTCTTCAGCTTCATGTTGGTTATGCACATAGGGCCAGCTTTACGCTCTTCGCTCTTGTCCCGTCTGAATGCGCATGCACGACTGTAATTGGGGAAGAAGGCATTACCCATTTACGGAGGACAGACAAGAAGTGCCTGGTCGCTTGGAGCATGGGGTTATGGAGAGGCTCCGCACTGTACAACAAAGGATCTAGTCCTAAATGTCCAAGTACAGAGTAGAGAGGTGAAAGCTAGCTCTTCACCCCTATGGGTGCCTAACCCTTTATGCAAAGAGTGCAAAGAGTTAGCTGAATGCCTTAAGCCTAGCCAGCACTTGTGCCCCCTGCCTTGATCCTGGCCAGCACTGCACTTGTGCCCATGCCTTAAGCCTGGCTGGCACTTGTGCCCATGCCTTAAGCCTAGCCGGCACTTGTGGCCCCTGCCTTGATCCTAGCCAGCACTGCACTTGTGCCCAGGCCTTAAGCCTAGCCTGCACTTGTGCCCCGGCCTTAAGCCTAGCCCGCACTTGTGTCCAGGCCTTAAGCCTAGCCCGCACTTGTGCCCAGGCCTTAAGCCTAGCCCGCACTTGTGCCCAGGCCTTAAGCCTAGCCCGCACTTGTGCCCAGGCCTTAAGCCTAGCCGGCACTTGTGGCCCCTGCCTTGATCCTAGCCAGCACTTGTGCCCAGGCCTTAAGCCTAGCCCGCACTTGTGCCCAGGCCTTAAGCCAAGCCCGCACTTGTGCCCCTGCCTTAAGCCTAGCCCGCACTTGTGCCCCTGCCTTAAGCCTAGCCCGCACTTGTGCCCAGGCCTTAAGCCTAGCCCGCACTTGTGCCCAGGCCTTAAGCCTGGCCCGCACTTGTGCCCAGGCCTAAAGCCTAGCCCGCACTTGTGCCCAGGCCTTAAGCCTAGCCCGCACTTGTGCCCCGGCCTTAAGCCTAGCCCGCACTTGTGCCCAGGCCTTAAGCCTAGCCCGCACTTGTCCTCAGGCCATAAGCCTAGCCGCACTTGTGCCCCGGCCTTAAGCCTAGCCCGCACTTGTGCCCCGGCCTTAAGCCTAGCCCACACTTGTGCCCCGGCCTTAAGCCTAGCCCGCACTTGTGCCCAGGCCTTAAGCCTAGCCCGCACTTGTGCCCAGGCCTTAAGCCTAGCCCGCACTTGTGCCCAGGCCTTAAGCCTAGCCTGCACTTGTGCCCCCTGCCTTGATCCTAGCCAGCACTTGTGCCCAGGCCTTAAGCCTAGCCCGCACTTGTGCCCAGGCCTTAAGCCTAGCCTGCACTTTTGAGCCCCTTGAATGCTTGTTTGTTTGTTTTTGTCTTCAGCTTCATGTTGGTCATGCACATAGGGCCAGCTTTACGCTCTTCGCTCTTGTCCCATCTGAATGCGCATGCACGACTGTAATTGGGGAAGAAGGCATTACCCATTTACGGAGGACAGACAAGAAGTGCCTGGTCGCTTGGAGCATGGGGTTATGGAGAGGCTCCGCACTGTACAACAAAGGATCTAGTCCTAAATGTCCAAGTACAGAGTAGAGGGGTGAAAGCTAGCTCTTCACCCCTATGGGTGCCCCTAACCCTTTATGCAAAGAGTGCAAAGAGTTAGCTGAATGCCTTAAGCCTAGCCAGCACTTGTGCCCCCTGCCTTGATCCTGGCCAGCACTGCACTTGTGCCCATGCCGTAAGCCTAGCCCGCACTTGTGCCCAGGCCTTAAGCCTGGCTGGCACTTGTGCCCATGCCTTAAGCCTAGCCGGCACTTGTGGCCCCTGCCTTGATCCTAGCCAGCACTGCACTTGTGCCCAGGCCTTAAGCCTAGCCTGCACTTGTGCCCCGGCCTTAAGCCTAGCCTGCACTTGTGCCCCGGCCTTAAGCCTAGCCCGCACTTGTGCCCCGGCCTTAAGCCTAACCCGCACTTGTGCCCAGGCCTTAAGCCTAGCCCGCACTTGTGCCCAGGCTTTAAGCCTAGCCCGCACTTGTGCCCCCTGCCTTGATCCTAGCCAGCACTGCACTTGTGCCCAGGCCTTAAGCCTAGCCTGCACTTGTGCCCAGGCCTTAAGCCTAGCCCGCACTTGTGCCCAGGCCTTAAGCCTAGCCCGCACTTGTGCCCAGGCCTTAAGCCTAGCCCGCACTTGTGCCCAGGCCTTAAGCCTAGCCCGCACTTGTGCCCCCTGCCTTGATCCTAGCCAGCACTTGTGCCCAGGCCTTAAGCCTAGCCTGCACTTGTGCCCTGGCCTTAAGCCTAGCCCGCACTTGTGCCCCGGCCTTAAGCCTAGCCCGCACTTGTGCCCCGGCCTTAAGCCTAACCCGCACTTGTGCCCAGGCCTTAAGCCTAGCCCGCACTTGTGCCCAGGCCTTAAGCCTAGCCCGCACTTGTGCCCCGGCTTTAAGCTTAGCCCGCACTTCTGCCCAGGCCTTAAGCTTAGCCCACACTTGTGCCCCGGCTTTAAGCTTAGCCCGCACTTGTGCCCAGGCCTTAAGCCTAGCCCGCACTTGTGCCCAGGCCTTAAGCCTAGCCCGCACTTGTGCCCAGGCCTTAAGCCTAGCCCGCACTTGTGCCCAGGCCTTAAGCCTAGCCCGCACTTGTGCCCAGGCCTTAAGCCTAGCCCGCACTTGTGCCCAGGCCTTAAGCCTAGCCCGCACTTGTGCCCCGGCCTTAAGCCGAGCCCGCACTTGTGCCCCGGCCTTAAGCCGAGCCCGCACTTGTGCCCCGGCCTTAAGCCGAGCCCGCACTTGTGCCCAGGCCTTAAGCCTAGCCCGCACTTGTGCCCAGGCCTTAAGCCTAGCCCGCACTTGTCCTCAGGCCATAAGCCTAGCCCGCACTTGTGCCCCGGCCTTATGCCTAGCCCGCACTTGTGCCCCGGCCTTAAGCCGAGCCCGCACTTGTGCCCCTGCCTTAAGCCGAGCCCGCACTTGTGCCCCTGCCTTAAGCCGAGCCCGCACTTGTGCCCCTGCCTTAAGCCTAGCCCGCACTTGTGCCCAGGCCTTAAGCCTAGCCCGCACTTGTGCCCAGGCCTTAAGCCTAGCCCGCACTTGTGCCCAGGCCTTAAGCCTAGCCCGCACTTGTGCCCAGGCCTAAAGCCTAGCCCGCACTTGTGCCCAGGCCTTAAGCCTAGCCCGCACTTGTGCCCAGGCCTTAAGCCTAGCCCGCACTTGTGCCCAGGCCTTAAGCCTAGCCCGCACTTGTGCCCAGGCCTTAAGCCTAGCCCGCACTTGTGCCCCGGCCTTAAGCCTAGCCCGCACTTGTGCCCAGGCCTTAAGCCTAGCCCGCACTTGTGCCCAGGCCTTAAGCCTAGCCCGCACTTGTGCCCAGGCCTTAAGCCTAGCCCGCACTTGTGCCCAGGCCTTAAGCCTAGCCCGCACTTGTGCCCAGGTCTTAAGCCTAGCCCGCACTTGTGCCCCCTGCCTTGATCCTAGCCAGCACTTGTGCCCAGGCCTTAAGCCAAGCCCGCACTTGTGCCCAGGCCTTAAGCCTAGCCCGCACTTGTGCCCCTGCCTTAAGCCTAGCCCGCACTTGTGTCCAGGCCTTAAGCCTAGCCCGCACTTGTGCCCAGGCCTTAAGCCTAGCCCGCACTTGTGCCCAGGCCTTAAGCCTAGCCCGCACTTGTGCCCAGGCCTTAAGCCTAGCCCGCACTTGTGCCCAGGCCTTAAGCCTAGCCCGCACTTGTGCCCTGGCCTTAAGCCTAGCCCGCACTTGTGCCCTGGCCTTAAGCCTAGCCCGCACTTGTGCCCTGGCCTTAAGCCTAGCCCGCACTTGTCCTCAGGCCATAAGCCTAGCCCGCACTTGTGCCCCGGCCTTAAGCCTAGCCCGCACTTGTGCCCCGGCCTTAAGCCTAGCCCGCACTTGTGCCCCGGCCTTAAGCCTAGCCCGCACTTGTGCCCAGGCCTTAAGCCTAGCCCGCACTTGTGCCCAGGCCTTAAGCCTAGCCTGCACTTTTGAGCCCCTTGAATGCTTGTTTGTTTGTTTTTGTCTTCAGCTTCATGTTGGTTATGCACATAGGGCCAGCTTTACGCTCTTCGCTCTTGTCCCGTCTGAATGCGCATGCACGACTGTAATTGGGGAAGAAGGCATTACCCATTTACGGAGGACAGACAAGAAGTGCCTGGTCGCTTGGAGCATGGGGTTATGGAGAGGCTCCGCACTGTACAACAAAGGATCTAGTCCTAAATGTCCAAGTACAGAGTAGAGAGGTGAAAGCTAGCTCTTCACCCCTATGGGTGCCTAACCCTTTATGCAAAGAGTGCAAAGAGTTAGCTGAATGCCTTAAGCCTAGCCAGCACTTGTGCCCCCTGCCTTGATCCTGGCCAGCACTGCACTTGTGCCCATGCCTTAAGCCTGGCTGGCACTTGTGCCCATGCCTTAAGCCTAGCCGGCACTTGTGGCCCCTGCCTTGATCCTAGCCAGCACTGCACTTGTGCCCAGGCCTTAAGCCTAGCCTGCACTTGTGCCCCGGCCTTAAGCCTAGCCCGCACTTGTGTCCAGGCCTTAAGCCTAGCCCGCACTTGTGCCCAGGCCTTAAGCCTAGCCCGCACTTGTGCCCAGGCCTTAAGCCTAGCCCGCACTTGTGCCCAGGCCTTAAGCCTAGCCGGCACTTGTGGCCCCTGCCTTGATCCTAGCCAGCACTTGTGCCCAGGCCTTAAGCCTAGCCCGCACTTGTGCCCAGGCCTTAAGCCAAGCCCGCACTTGTGCCCCTGCCTTAAGCCTAGCCCGCACTTGTGCCCCTGCCTTAAGCCTAGCCCGCACTTGTGCCCAGGCCTTAAGCCTAGCCCGCACTTGTGCCCAGGCCTTAAGCCTGGCCCGCACTTGTGCCCAGGCCTAAAGCCTAGCCCGCACTTGTGCCCAGGCCTTAAGCCTAGCCCGCACTTGTGCCCCGGCCTTAAGCCTAGCCCGCACTTGTGCCCAGGCCTTAAGCCTAGCCCGCACTTGTCCTCAGGCCATAAGCCTAGCCGCACTTGTGCCCCGGCCTTAAGCCTAGCCCGCACTTGTGCCCCGGCCTTAAGCCTAGCCCACACTTGTGCCCCGGCCTTAAGCCTAGCCCGCACTTGTGCCCAGGCCTTAAGCCTAGCCCGCACTTGTGCCCAGGCCTTAAGCCTAGCCCGCACTTGTGCCCAGGCCTTAAGCCTAGCCTGCACTTGTGCCCCCTGCCTTGATCCTAGCCAGCACTTGTGCCCAGGCCTTAAGCCTAGCCCGCACTTGTGCCCAGGCCTTAAGCCTAGCCTGCACTTTTGAGCCCCTTGAATGCTTGTTTGTTTGTTTTTGTCTTCAGCTTCATGTTGGTCATGCACATAGGGCCAGCTTTACGCTCTTCGCTCTTGTCCCATCTGAATGCGCATGCACGACTGTAATTGGGGAAGAAGGCATTACCCATTTACGGAGGACAGACAAGAAGTGCCTGGTCGCTTGGAGCATGGGGTTATGGAGAGGCTCCGCACTGTACAACAAAGGATCTAGTCCTAAATGTCCAAGTACAGAGTAGAGGGGTGAAAGCTAGCTCTTCACCCCTATGGGTGCCCCTAACCCTTTATGCAAAGAGTGCAAAGAGTTAGCTGAATGCCTTAAGCCTAGCCAGCACTTGTGCCCCCTGCCTTGATCCTGGCCAGCACTGCACTTGTGCCCATGCCGTAAGCCTAGCCCGCACTTGTGCCCAGGCCTTAAGCCTGGCTGGCACTTGTGCCCATGCCTTAAGCCTAGCCGGCACTTGTGGCCCCTGCCTTGATCCTAGCCAGCACTGCACTTGTGCCCAGGCCTTAAGCCTAGCCTGCACTTGTGCCCCGGCCTTAAGCCTAGCCTGCACTTGTGCCCCGGCCTTAAGCCTAGCCCGCACTTGTGCCCCGGCCTTAAGCCTAACCCGCACTTGTGCCCAGGCCTTAAGCCTAGCCCGCACTTGTGCCCAGGCCTTAAGCCTAGCCCGCACTTGTGCCCCCTGCCTTGATCCTAGCCAGCACTGCACTTGTGCCCAGGCCTTAAGCCTAGCCTGCACTTGTGCCCAGGCCTTAAGCCTAGCCCGCACTTGTGCCCAGGCCTTAAGCCTAGCCCGCACTTGTGCCCAGGCCTTAAGCCTAGCCCGCACTTGTGCCCAGGCCTTAAGCCTAGCCCGCACTTGTGCCCCCTGCCTTGATCCTAGCCAGCACTTGTGCCCAGGCCTTAAGCCTAGCCTGCACTTGTGCCCTGGCCTTAAGCCTAGCCCGCACTTGTGCCCCGGCCTTAAGCCTAGCCCGCACTTGTGCCCCGGCCTTAAGCCTAACCCGCACTTGTGCCCAGGCCTTAAGCCTAGCCCGCACTTGTGCCCAGGCCTTAAGCCTAGCCCGCACTTGTGCCCCGGCTTTAAGCTTAGCCCGCACTTGTGCCCCGGCTTTAAGCTTAGCCCGCACTTGTGCCCAGGCCTTAAGCCTAGCCCGCACTTGTGCCCCGGCCTTAAGCCGAGCCCGCACTTGTGCCCCGGCCTTAAGCCGAGCCCGCACTTGTGCCCCGGCCTTAAGCCGAGCCCGCACTTGTGCCCCTGCCTTAAGTCGAGCCCGCACTTGTGCCCCTGCCTTAAGCCGAGCCCGCACTTGTGCCCCTGCCTTAAGCCGAGCCCGCACTTGTGCCCCTGCCTTAAGCCGAGCCCGCACTTGTGCCCCTGCCTTAAGCCGAGCCCGCACTTGTGCCCCTGCCTTAAGCCTAGCCCGCACTTGTGCCCAGGCCTTAAGCCTAGCCCGCACTTGTGCCCCTGCCTTAAGCCTAGCCCGCACTTGTGCCCCTGCCTTAAGCCTAGCCCGCACTTGTGCCCAGACCTAAAGCCTAGCCCGCACTTGTGCTCAGGCCTTAAGCCTAGCCGGCACTTGTGGCCCCTGCCTTGATCCTAGCCAGCACTGCACTTATGCCCAGGCCTTAAGCCTAGCCTGCACTTGTGCCCAGGCCTTAAGCCTAGCCCGCACTTGTGCCCAGGCCTTAAGCCTAGCCCGCACTTGTGCCCAGGCCTTAAGCCTAGCCCGCACTTGTGCCCAGGCCTTAAGCCTAGCCCGCACTTGTGCCCAGGCCTTAAGCCTAGCCTGCACTTTTGAGCCCCTTGAATGCTTGTTTGTTTGTTTTTGTCTTCAGCTTCATGTTGGTTATGCACATAGGGCCAGCTTTACGCTCTTCGCTCTTGTCCCGTCTGAATGCGCATGCACGACTGTAATTGGGGAAGAAGGCATTACCCATTTACGGAGGACAGACAAGAAGTGCCTGGTCGCTTGGAACATGGGGTTATGGAGAGGCTCCGCACTGTACAACAAAGGATCTAGTCCTAAATGTCCAAGTACAGAGTAGAGGGGTGAAAGCTAGCTCTTCACCCCTATGGGTGCCTAACCCTTTATGCAAAGAGTGCAAAGAGTTAGCTGAATGCCTTAAGCCTAGCCAGCACTTGTGCCCCCTGCCTTGATCCTGGCCAGCACTGCACTTGTACCCATGCCTTAAGCCTGGCTGGCACTTGTGCCCATGCCTTAAGCCTAGCCGGCACTTGTGGCCCCTGCCTTGATCCTAGCCAGCACTGCACTTGTGCCCAGGCCTTAAGCCTAGCCTGCACTTGTGCCCCAGCCTTAAGCCTAGCCCGCACTTGTGTCCAGGCCTTAAGCCTAGCCCGCACTTGTGTCCAGGCCTTAAGCCTAGCCCGCACTTGTGCCCAGGCCTTAAGCCTAGCCCGCACTTGTGCCCAGGCCTTAAGCCTAGCCCGTACTTGTGCCCAGGCCTTAAGCCTAGCCCGCACTTGTGCCCCGGCCTTAAGCCTAACCCGCACTTGTGCCCAGGCCTTAAGCCTAGCCCGCACTTGTGCCCAGGCCTTAAGCCTAGCCCGCACTTGTGCCCAGGCCTTAAGCCGAGCCCGCACTTGTGCCCCTGCCTTAAGCCGAGCCCGCACTTGTGCCCCTGCCTTAAGCCGAGCCCGCACTTGTGCCCCTGCCTTGATCCTAGCCAGCACTTGTGCCCAGGCCTTAAGCCTAGCCCGCACTTGTGCCCAGGCCTTAAGCCTAGCCCGCACTTGTGCCCCCTGCCTTGATCCTAGCCAGCACTGCACTTATGCCCAGGCCTTAAGCCTAGCCTGCACTTGTGCCCAGGCCTTAAGCCTAGCCCGCACTTGTGCCCAGGCCTTAAGCCTAGCCCGCACTTGTGCCCAGGCCTTAAGCCTAGCCTGCACTTGTGCCCAGGCCTTAAGCCTAGCCCGCACTTGTGCCCAGGCCTTAAGCCTAGCCCGCACTTGTGCCCAGGCCTTAAGCCTAGCCCGCACTTGTGCCCCGGCCTTAAGCCTAGCCCGCACTTGTGCCCCGGCCTTAAGCCTAGCCCGCACTTGTGCCCAGGCCTTAAGCCTAGCCCGCACTTGTGCCCAGGCCTTAAGCCTAGCCCGCACTTGTGCCCAGGCCTTAAGCCTAGCCCGCACTTGTGCCCAGGCCTTAAGCCTAGCCCGCACTTGTGCCCAGGCCTTAAGCCTAGCCCGCACTTGTGCCCAGGCCTTAAGCCTAGCCCGCACTTGTGCCCAGGCCTTAAGCCTAGCCCGCACTTGTGCCCAGGCCTTAAGCCTAGCCCGCACTTGTGCCCAGGCCTTAAGCCTAGCCCGCACTTGTGCCCAGGCCTTAAGCCTAGCCCGCACTTGTGCCCAGGCCTTAAGCCTAGCCCGCACTTGTGCCCAGGCCTTAAGCCTAGCCCGCACTTGTGCCCCCTGCCTTGATCCTAGCCAGCACTTGTGCCCAGGCCTTAAGCCTAGCCCGCACTTGTGCCCAGGCCTTAAGCCAAGCCCGCACTTGTGCCCCTGCCTTAAGCCTAGCCCGCACTTGTGCCCCTGCCTTAAGCCTAGCCCGCACTTGTGTCCAGGCCTTAAGCCTAGCCCGCACTTGTGCCCAGGCCTTAAGCCTAGCCCGCACTTGTGCCCAGGCCTTAAGCCTAGCCCGCACTTGTGCCCAGGCCTTAAGCCTAGCCCGCACTTGTGCCCAGGCCTTAAGCCTAGCCCGCACTTGTGCCCTGGCCTTAAGCCTAGCCCGCACTTGTGCCCTGGCCTTAAGCCTAGCCCGCACTTGTGCCCAGGCCTTAAGCCTAGCCCGCACTTGTCCTCAGGCCATAAGCCTAGCCCGCACTTGTGCCCCGGCCTTAAGCCTAGCCCGCACTTGTGCCCCGGCCTTAAGCCTAGCCCGCACTTGTGCCCCGGCCTTAAGCCTAGCCCGCACTTGTGCCCAGGCCTTAAGCCTAGCCCGCACTTGTGCCCAGGCCTTAAGCCTAGCCCGCACTTGTGCCCAGGCCTTAAGCCTAGCCCGCACTTGTGCCCAGGCCTTAAGCCTAGCCCGCACTTGTGCCCAGGCCTTAAGCCTAGCCCACACTTGTGCCCCCTGCCTTGATCCTAGCCAGCACTTGTGCCCAGGCCTTAAGCCTAGCCCGCACTTGTGCCCAGGCCTTAAGCCTAGCCTGCACTTTTGAGCCCCTTGAATGCTTGTTTGTTTGTTTTTGTCTTCAGCTTCATGTTGGTTATGCACATAGGGCCAGCTTTACGCTCTTCGCTCTTGTCCCGTCTGAATGCGCATGCACGACTGTAATTGGGGAAGAAGGCATTACCCATTTACGGAGGACAGACAAGAAGTGCCTGGTCGCTTGGAGCATGGGGTTATGGAGAGGCTCCGCACTGTACAACAAAGGATCTAGTCCTAAATGTCCAAGTACAGAGTAGAGGGGTGAAAGCTAGCTCTTCACCCCTATGGGTGCCTAACCCTTTATGCAAAGAGTGCAAAGAGTTAGCTGAATGCCTTAAGCCTAGCCAGCACTTGTGCCCCCTGCCTTGATCCTGGCCAGCACTGCACTTGTACCCATGCCTTAAGCCTGGCTGGCACTTGTGCCCATGCCTTAAGCCTAGCCGGCACTTGTGGCCCCTGCCTTGATCCTAGCCAGCACTGCACTTGTGCCCAGGCCTTAAGCCTAGCCTGCACTTGTGCCCCGGCCTTAAGCCTAGCCCGCACTTGTGTCCAGGCCTTAAGCCTAGCCCTCACTTGTGCCCAGGCCTTAAGCCTAGCCCGCACTTGTGCCCAGGCCTTAAGCCTAGCCCGTACTTGTGCCCAGGCCTTAAGCCTAGCCCGCACTTGTGCCCCGGCCTTAAGCCTAACCCGCACTTGTGCCCAGGCCTTAAGCCTAGTCCGCACTTGTGCCCAGGCCTTAAGCCTAGCCCGCACTTGTGCCCAGGCCTTAAGCCGAGCCCGCACTTGTGCCCCTGCCTTAAGCCGAGCCCGCACTTGTGCCCCTGCCTTAAGCCGAGCCCGCACTTGTGCCCCTGCCTTGATCCTAGCCAGCACTTGTGCCCAGGCCTTAAGCCTAGCCCGCACTTGTGCCCAGGCCTTAAGCCTAGCCCGCACTTGTGCCCCCTGCCTTGATCCTAGCCAGCACTGCACTTATGCCCAGGCCTTAAGCCTAGCCTGCACTTGTGCCCAGGCCTTAAGCCTAGCCCGCACTTGTGCCCAGGCCTTAAGCCTAGCCCGCACTTGTGCCCAGGCCTTAAGCCTAGCCCGCACTTGTGCCCAGGCCTTAAGCCTAGCCCGCACTTGTGCCCAGGCCTTAAGCCTAGCCCGCACTTGTGCCCAGGCCTTAAGCCTAGCCCGCACTTGTGCCCAGGCCTTAAGCCTAGCCCGCACTTGTGCCCCTGCCTTGATCCTAGCCAGCACTTGTGCCCAGGCCTTAAGCCTAGCCCGCACTTGTGCCCAGGCCTTAAGCCTAGCCCGCACTTGTGCCCAGGCCTTAAGCCTAGCCCGCACTTGTGCCCCTGCCTTAAGCCTAGCCCGCACTTGTGCCCCCTGCCTTGATCCTAGCCAGCACTTGTGCCCCCTGCCTTGATCCTAGCCAGCACTTGTGCCCAGGCCTTAAGCCTAGCCCGCACTTGTGCCCAGGCCTTAAGCCTAGCCTGCACTTTTGAGCCCCTTGAATGCTTGTTTGTTTGTTTTTGTCTTCAGCTTCATGTTGGTTATGCACATAGGGCCAGCTTTACGCTCTTCGCTCTTGTCCCGTCTGAATGCGCATGCACGACTGTAATTGGGGAAGAAGGCATTACCCATTTACGGAGGACAGACAAGAAGTGCCTGGTCGCTTGGAGCATGGGGTTATGGAGAGGCTCCGCACTGTACAACAAAGGATCTAGTCCTAAATGTCCAAGTACAGAGTAGAGGGGTGAAAGCTAGCTCTTCACCCCTATGGGTGCCTAACCCTTTATGCAAAGAGTGCAAAGAGTTAGCTGAATGCCTTAAGCCTAGCCAGCACTTGTGCCCCCTGCCTTGATCCTGGCCAGCACTGCACTTGTGCCCATGCCTTAATCCTGGCTGGCACTTGTGCCCATGCCTTAAGCCTAGCCGGCACTTGTGGCCCCTGCCTTGATCCTAGCCAGCACTGCACTTGTGCCCAGGCCTTAAGCCTAGCCTGCACTTGTGCCCCGGCCTTAAGCCTAGCCCGCACTTGTTTCCAGGCCTTAAGCCTAGCCCGCACTTGTGTCCAGGCCTTAAGCCTAGCCCGCACTTGTGCCCAGGCCTTAAGCCTAGCCCGCACTTGTGCCCAGGCCTAAAGCCTAGCCCGCACTTGTGCCCAGGCCTTAAGCCTAGCCCGCACTTGTGCCCCGGCCTTAAGCCTAACCCGCACTTGTGCCCAGGCCTTAAGCCTAACCCGCACTTGTGCCCAGGCCTTAAGCCTAACCCGCACTTGTGCCCAGGCCTTAAGCCTAACCCGCACTTGTGCCCAGGCCTTAAGCCTAGCCCGCACTTGTGCCCAGGCCTTAAGCCTAGCCCGCACTTGTGCCCCGGCTTTAAGCTTAGCCCGCACTTGTGCCCCGGCTTTAAGCTTAGCCCGCACTTGTGCCCCGGCCTTAAGCCGAGCCCGCACTTGTGCCCCGGCCTTAAGCCGAGCCCGCACTTGTGCCCCGGCCTTAAGCTGAGCCCGCACTTGTGCCCCGGCCTTAAGCCGAGCCCGCACTTGTGCCCTGGCCTTAAGCCGAGCCCGCACTTGTGCCCCTGCCTTAAGCCGAGCCCGCACTTGTGCCCCTGCCTTAAGCCGAGCCCGCACTTGTGCCCCTGCCTTAAGCCTAGCCCGCACTTGTGCCCAGGCCTTAAGCCTAGCCCGCACTTGTGCCCAGGCCTTAAGCCTAGCCCGCACTTGTGCCCTGGCCTTAAGCCTAGCCCGCACTTGTGCCCAGGCCTTAAGCCTAGCCCGCACTTGTGCCCAGGCCTTAAGCCTAGCCCTCACTTGTGCCCAGGCCTTAAGCCTAGCCCGCACTTGTGCCCAGGCCTTAAGCCTAGCCCGCACTTGTGCCCCGGCCTTAAGCCTAGCCCGCACTTGTGCCCCGGCCTTAAGCCTAGCCCGCACTTGTGCCCAGGCCTTAAGCCTAGCCCGCACTTGTGCCCAGGCCTTAAGCCTAGCCCGCACTTGTGCCCAGGCCTTAAGCCTAGCCCGCACTTGTGCCCAGGCCTTAAGCCTAGCCCGCACTTGTGCCCAGGCCTTAAGCCTAGCCCGCACTTGTGCCCAGGCCTTAAGCCTAGCCCGCACTTGTCCTCAGGCCATAAGCCTAGCCCGCACTTGTGCCCCGGCCTTAAGCCTAGCCCGCACTTGTGCCCCGGCCTTAAGCCTAGCCCGCACTTGTGCCCCGGCCTTAAGCCTAGCCCGCACTTGTGCCCAGGCCTTAAGCCTAGCCCGCACTTGTGCCCAGGCCTTAAGCCTAGCCTGCACTTTTGAGCCCCTTGAATGCTTGTTTGTTTGTTTTTGTCTTCAGCTTCATGTTGGTTATGCACATAGGGCCAGCTTTACGCTCTTCGCTCTTGTCCCGTCTGAATGCGCATGCACGACTGTAATTGGGGAAGAAGGCATTACCCATTTACGGAGGACAGACAAGAAGTGCCTGGTCGCTTGGAGCATGGGGTTATGGAGAGGCTCCGCACTGTACAACAAAGGATCTAGTCCTAAATGTCCAAGTACAGAGTAGAGGGGTGAAAGCTAGCTCTTCACCCCTATGGGTGCCTAACCCTTTATGCAAAGAGTGCAAAGAGTTAGCTGAATGCCTTAAGCCTAGCCAGCACTTGTGCCCCCTGCCTTGATCCTGGCCAGCACTGCACTTGTGCCCATGCCTTAAGCCTGGCTGGCACTTGTGCCCATGCCTTAAGCCTAGCCGGCACTTGTGGCCCCTGCCTTGATCCTAGCCAGCACTGCACTTGTGCCCAGGCCTTAAGCCTAGCCTGCACTTGTGCCCAGGCCTTAAGCCTAGCCTGCACTTGTGCCCCGGCCTTAAGCCTAGCCCGCACTTGTGTCCAGGCCTTAAGCCTAGCCCGCACTTGTGCCCAGGCCTTAAGCCTAGCCCGCACTTGTGCCCAGGCCTTAAGCCTAGCCCGCACTTGTGCCCAGGCCTTAAGCCTAGCCCGCACTTGTGCCCAGGCCTTAAGCCTAACCCGCACTTGTGCCCAGGCCTTAAGCCTAGCCCGCACTTGTGCCCAGGCCTTAAGCCTAGCCCGCACTTGTGCCCAGGCCTTAAGCCTAGCCCGCACTTGTGCCCAGGCCTTAAGCCTAGCCCGCACTTGTGCCCCCTGCCTTGATCCTAGCCAGCACTGCACTTATGCCCAGGCCTTAAGCCTAGCCCGCACTTGTGCCCAGGCCTTAAGCCTAGCCCGCACTTGTGCCCCCTGTCTTGATCCTAGCCAGCACTGCACTTATGCCCAGGCCTTAAGCCTTGCCCGCACTTGTGCCCAGGCCTTAAGCCTAGCCCGCACTTGTGCCCAGGCCTTAAGCCTAGCCCGCACTTGTGCCCAGGCCTTAAGCCTAGCCCGCACTTGTGCCCAGGCCTTAAGCCTAGCCCGCACTTGTGCCCAGGCCTTAAGCCTAGCCCGCACTTGTGCCCAGGCCTTAAGCCTAGCCCGCACTTGTGCCCAGGCCTTAAGCCTAGCCCGCACTTGTGCCCAGGCCTTGATCCTAGCCCGCACTTGTGCCCCTGCCTTGATCCTAGCCCGCACTTGTGCCCAGGCCTTAAGCCTAGCCCGCACTTGTGCCCAGGCCTTAAGCCTAGCCCGCACTTGTGCCCCCTGCCTTGATCCTAGCCAGCACTTGTGCCCAGGCCTTAAGCCTAGCCCGCACTTGTGCCCCTGCCTTAAGCCTAGCCCGCACTTGTGCCCCTGCCTTAAGCCTAGCCCGCACTTGTGCCCCTGCCTTAAGCCTAGCCCGCACTTGTGCCCCTGCCTTAAGCCTAGCCCGCACTTGTGCCCCCTGCCTTGATCCTAGCCAGCACTTGTGCCCAGGCCTTAAGCCTAGCCTGCACTTGTGCCCAGGCCTTAAGCCTAGCCTGCACTTTTGAGCCCCTTGAATGCTTGTTTGTTTGTTTTTGTCTTCAGCTTCATGTTGGTTATGCACATAGGGCCAGCTTTACGCTCTTCGCTCTTGTCCCGTCTGAATGCGCATGCACGACTGTAATTGGGGAAGAAGGCATTACCCATTTACGGAGGACAGACAAGAAGTGCCTGGTCGCTTGGAGCATGGGGTTATGGAGAGGCTCCGCACTGTACAACAAAGGATCTAGTCCTAAATGTCCAAGTACAGAGTAGAGGGGTGAAAGCTAGCTCTTCACCCCTATGGGTGCCTAACCCTTTATGCAAAGAGTGCAAAGAGTTAGCTGAATGCCTTAAGCCTAGCCAGCACTTGTGCGCCCTGCCTTGATCCTGGCCAGCACTGCACTTGTGCCCATGCCTTAAGCCTGGCTGGCACTTGTGCCCATGCCTTAAGCCTAGCCGGCACTTGTGGCCCCTGCCTTGATCCTAGCCAGCACTGCACTTGTGCCCAGGCCTTAAGCCTAGCCTGCACTTGTGCCCCGGCCTTAAGCCTAGCCCACACTTGTGTCCAGGCCTTAGGCCTAGCCCGCACTTGTGCCCAGGCCTTAAGCCTAGCCCGCACTTGTGCCCAGGCCTTAAGCCTAGCCCGCACTTGTGCCCCGGCCTTAAGCCTAACCCGCACTTGTGCCCAGGCCTTAAGCCTAGCCCGCACTTGTGCCCAGGCCTTAAGCCTAGCCGGCACTTGTGGCCCCTGCCTTGATCCTAGCCAGCACTGCACTTGTGCCCAGGCCTTAAGCCTAGCCTGCACTTGTGCCCCGGCCTTAAGCCTAGCCCGCACTTGTGCCCAGGCCTTAAGCCTAGCCCGCACTTGTGCCCAGGCCTTAAGCCTAGCCCGCACTTGTGCCCAGGCCTTAAGCCTAGCCCGCACTTGTGCCCCGGCCTTAAGCCTAACCCGCACTTGTGCCCAGGCCTTAAGCCTAGCCCGCACTTGTGCCCAGGCCTTAAGCTTAGCCCACACTTGTGCCCCGGCTTTAAGCTTAGCCCGCACTTGTGCCCAGGCCTTAAGCCTAGCCCGCACTTGTGCCCAGGCCTTAAGCCTAGCCCGCACTTGTGCCCAGGCCTTAAGCCTAGCCCGCACTTGTGCCCAGGCCTTAAGCCTAGCCCGCACTTGTGCCCAGGCCTTAAGCCTAGCCCGCACTTGTGCCCAGGCCTTGATCCTAGCCCGCACTTGTGCCCCTGCCTTGATCCTAGCCCGCACTTGTGCCCAGGCCTTAAGCCTAGCCCGCACTTGTGCCCAGGCCTTAAGCCTAGCCCGCACTTGTGCCCCCTGCCTTGATCCTAGCCAGCACTTGTGCCCAGGCCTTAAGCCTAGCCCGCACTTGTGCCCCTGCCTTAAGCCTAGCCCGCACTTGTGCCCCTGCCTTAAGCCTAGCCCGCACTTGTGCCCCTGCCTTAAGCCTAGCCCGCACTTGTGCCCCCTGCCTTGATCCTAGCCAGCACTTGTGCCCAGGCCTTAAGCCTAGCCCGCACTTGTGCCCAGGCCTTAAGCCTAGCCCGCACTTGTCCTCAGGCCATAAGCCTAGCCCGCACTTGTGCCCCGGCCTTAAGCCTAGCCCGCACTTGTGCCCCGGCCTTAAGCCTAGCCCGCACTTGTGCCCCGGCCTTAAGCCTAGCCCGCACTTGTGCCCAGGCCTTAAGCCTAGCCCGCACTTGTGCCCAGGCCTTAAGCCTAGCCTGCACTTTTGAGCCCCTTGAATGCTTGTTTGTTTGTTTTTGTCTTCAGCTTCATGTTGGTTATGCACATAGGGCCAGCTTTACGCTCTTCGCTCTTGTCCCGTCTGAATGCGCATGCACGACTGTAATTGGGGAAGAAGGCATTACCCATTTACGGAGGACAGACAAGAAGTGCCTGGTCGCTTGGAGCATGGGGTTATGGAGAGGCTCCGCACTGTACAACAAAGGATCTAGTCCTAAATGTCCAAGTACAGAGTAGAGGGGTGAAAGCTAGCTCTTCACCCCTATGGGTGCCTAACCCTTTATGCAAAGAGTGCAAAGAGTTAGCTGAATGCCTTAAGCCTAGCCAGCACTTGTGCCCCCTGCCTTGATCCTGGCCAGCACTGCACTTGTGCCCATGCCTTAA
The DNA here is from genome assembly GCF_032444005.1 of Ranitomeya imitator. Taxonomy (NCBI): domain Eukaryota; kingdom Metazoa; phylum Chordata; class Amphibia; order Anura; family Dendrobatidae; genus Ranitomeya; species Ranitomeya imitator. The sequence goes on along the minus strand of NW_027193327.1, from coordinate 82,667 downwards.
GCCTGGCTGGCACTTGTGCCCATGCCTTAAGCCTAGCCGGCACTTGTGGCCCCTGCCTTGATCCTAGCCAGCACTGCACTTGTGCCCAGGCCTTAAGCCTAGCCTGCACTTGTGCCCAGGCCTTAAGCCTAGCCTGCACTTGTGCCCCGGCCTTAAGCCTAGCCCGCACTTGTGTCCAGGCCTTAAGCCTAGCCCGCACTTGTGCCCAGGCCTTAAGCCTAGCCCGCACTTGTGCCCAGGCCTTAAGCCTAGCCCGCACTTGTGCCCAGGCCTTAAGCCTAGCCCGCACTTGTGCCCAGGCCTTAAGCCTAACCCGCACTTGTGCCCAGGCCTTAAGCCTAGCCCGCACTTGTGCCCAGGCCTTAAGCCTAGCCCGCACTTGTGCCCAGGCCTTAAGCCTAGCCCGCACTTGTGCCCAGGCCTTAAGCCTAGCCCGCACTTGTGCCCCCTGCCTTGATCCTAGCCAGCACTGCACTTATGCCCAGGCCTTAAGCCTAGCCCGCACTTGTGCCCAGGCCTTAAGCCTAGCCCGCACTTGTGCCCCCTGTCTTGATCCTAGCCAGCACTGCACTTATGCCCAGGCCTTAAGCCTTGCCCGCACTTGTGCCCAGGCCTTAAGCCTAGCCCGCACTTGTGCCCAGGCCTTAAGCCTAGCCCGCACTTGTGCCCAGGCCTTAAGCCTAGCCCGCACTTGTGCCCAGGCCTTAAGCCTAGCCCGCACTTGTGCCCAGGCCTTAAGCCTAGCCCGCACTTGTGCCCAGGCCTTAAGCCTAGCCCGCACTTGTGCCCAGGCCTTAAGCCTAGCCCGCACTTGTGCCCAGGCCTTGATCCTAGCCCGCACTTGTGCCCCTGCCTTGATCCTAGCCCGCACTTGTGCCCAGGCCTTAAGCCTAGCCCGCACTTGTGCCCAGGCCTTAAGCCTAGCCCGCACTTGTGCCCCCTGCCTTGATCCTAGCCAGCACTTGTGCCCAGGCCTTAAGCCTAGCCCGCACTTGTGCCCCTGCCTTAAGCCTAGCCCGCACTTGTGCCCCTGCCTTAAGCCTAGCCCGCACTTGTGCCCCTGCCTTAAGCCTAGCCCGCACTTGTGCCCCCTGCCTTGATCCTAGCCAGCACTTGTGCCCAGGCCTTAAGCCTAGCCTGCACTTGTGCCCAGGCCTTAAGCCTAGCCTGCACTTTTGAGCCCCTTGAATGCTTGTTTGTTTGTTTTTGTCTTCAGCTTCATGTTGGTTATGCACATAGGGCCAGCTTTACGCTCTTCGCTCTTGTCCCGTCTGAATGCGCATGCACGACTGTAATTGGGGAAGAAGGCATTACCCATTTACGGAGGACAGACAAGAAGTGCCTGGTCGCTTGGAGCATGGGGTTATGGAGAGGCTCCGCACTGTACAACAAAGGATCTAGTCCTAAATGTCCAAGTACAGAGTAGAGGGGTGAAAGCTAGCTCTTCACCCCTATGGGTGCCTAACCCTTTATGCAAAGAGTGCAAAGAGTTAGCTGAATGCCTTAAGCCTAGCCAGCACTTGTGCGCCCTGCCTTGATCCTGGCCAGCACTGCACTTGTGCCCATGCCTTAAGCCTGGCTGGCACTTGTGCCCATGCCTTAAGCCTAGCCGGCACTTGTGGCCCCTGCCTTGATCCTAGCCAGCACTGCACTTGTGCCCAGGCCTTAAGCCTAGCCTGCACTTGTGCCCCGGCCTTAAGCCTAGCCCACACTTGTGTCCAGGCCTTAGGCCTAGCCCGCACTTGTGCCCAGGCCTTAAGCCTAGCCCGCACTTGTGCCCAGGCCTTAAGCCTAGCCCGCACTTGTGCCCCGGCCTTAAGCCTAACCCGCACTTGTGCCCAGGCCTTAAGCCTAGCCCGCACTTGTGCCCAGGCCTTAAGCCTAGCCGGCACTTGTGGCCCCTGCCTTGATCCTAGCCAGCACTGCACTTGTGCCCAGGCCTTAAGCCTAGCCTGCACTTGTGCCCCGGCCTTAAGCCTAGCCCGCACTTGTGCCCAGGCCTTAAGCCTAGCCCGCACTTGTGCCCAGGCCTTAAGCCTAGCCCGCACTTGTGCCCAGGCCTTAAGCCTAGCCCGCACTTGTGCCCCGGCCTTAAGCCTAACCCGCACTTGTGCCCAGGCCTTAAGCCTAGCCCGCACTTGTGCCCAGGCCTTAAGCTTAGCCCACACTTGTGCCCCGGCTTTAAGCTTAGCCCGCACTTGTGCCCAGGCCTTAAGCCTAGCCCGCACTTGTGCCCAGGCCTTAAGCCTAGCCCGCACTTGTGCCCAGGCCTTAAGCCTAGCCCGCACTTGTGCCCAGGCCTTAAGCCTAGCCCGCACTTGTGCCCAGGCCTTAAGCCTAGCCCGCACTTGTGCCCAGGCCTTGATCCTAGCCCGCACTTGTGCCCCTGCCTTGATCCTAGCCCGCACTTGTGCCCAGGCCTTAAGCCTAGCCCGCACTTGTGCCCAGGCCTTAAGCCTAGCCCGCACTTGTGCCCCCTGCCTTGATCCTAGCCAGCACTTGTGCCCAGGCCTTAAGCCTAGCCCGCACTTGTGCCCCTGCCTTAAGCCTAGCCCGCACTTGTGCCCCTGCCTTAAGCCTAGCCCGCACTTGTGCCCCTGCCTTAAGCCTAGCCCGCACTTGTGCCCCCTGCCTTGATCCTAGCCAGCACTTGTGCCCAGGCCTTAAGCCTAGCCTGCACTTGTGCCCAAGCCTTAAGCCTAGCCCGCACTTGTGCCCAGGCCTTAAGCCTAGCCCGCACTTGTGCCCAGGCCTTAAGCCTAGCCCGCACTTGTGCCCAGGCCTTAAGCCTAGCCCGCACTTGTGCCCAGGCCTTAAGCCTAGCCCGCACTTGTGCCCAGGCCTTAAGCCTAGCCCGCACTTGTGCCCCGGCCTTAAGCCTAGCCCGCACTTGTGCCCCGGCCTTAAGCCTAGCCCGCACTTGTGCCCAGGCCTTAAGCCTAGCCCGCACTTGTGCCCAGGCCTTAAGCCTAGCCCGCACTTGTGCCCAGGCCTTAAGCCTAGCCCGCACTTGTGCCCAGGCCTTAAGCCTAGCCCGCACTTGTGCCCAGGCCTTAAGCCTAGCCCGCACTTGTGCCCAGGCCTTAAGCCTAGCCCGCACTTGTGCCCAGGCCTTAAGCCTAGCCCGCACTTGTGCCCAGGCCTTAAGCCTAGCCCGCACTTGTGCCCAGGCCTTAAGCCTAGCCCGCACTTGTGCCCAGGCCTTAAGCCTAGCCCGCACTTGTGCCCAGGCCTTAAGCCTAGCCCGCACTTGTGCCCCCTGCCTTGATCCTAGCCAGCACTTGTGCCCAGGCCTTAAGCCTAGCCCGCACTTGTGCCCAGGCCTTAAGCCAAGCCCGCACTTGTGCCCCTGCCTTAAGCCTAGCCCGCACTTGTGCCCCTGCCTTAAGCCTAGCCCGCACTTGTGTCCAGGCCTTAAGCCTAGCCCGCACTTGTGCCCAGGCCTTAAGCCTAGCCCGCACTTGTGCCCAGGCCTTAAGCCTAGCCCGCACTTGTGCCCAGGCCTTAAGCCTAGCCCGCACTTGTGCCCAGGCCTTAAGCCTAGCCCGCACTTGTGCCCAGGCCTTAAGCCTAGCCCGCACTTGTGCCCAGGCCTTAAGCCTAGCCTGCACTTTTGAGCCCCTTGAATGCTTGTTTGTTTGTTTTTGTCTTCAGCTTCATGTTGGTTATGCACATAGGGCCAGCTTTACGCTCTTCGCTCTTGTCCCGTCTGAATGCGCATGCACGACTGTAATTGGGGAAGAAGGCATTACCCATTTACGGAGGACAGACAAGAAGTGCCTGGTCGCTTGGAACATGGGGTTATGGAGAGGCTCCGCACTGTACAACAAAGGATCTAGTCCTAAATGTCCAAGTACAGAGTAGAGGGGTGAAAGCTAGCTCTTCACCCCTATGGGTGCCTAACCCTTTATGCAAAGAGTGCAAAGAGTTAGCTGAATGCCTTAAGCCTAGCCAGCACTTGTGCCCCCTGCCTTGATCCTGGCCAGCACTGCACTTGTACCCATGCCTTAAGCCTGGCTGGCACTTGTGCCCATGCCTTAAGCCTAGCCGGCACTTGTGGCCCCTGCCTTGATCCTAGCCAGCACTGCACTTGTGCCCAGGCCTTAAGCCTAGCCTGCACTTGTGCCCCAGCCTTAAGCCTAGCCCGCACTTGTGTCCAGGCCTTAAGCCTAGCCCGCACTTGTGTCCAGGCCTTAAGCCTAGCCCGCACTTGTGCCCAGGCCTTAAGCCTAGCCCGCACTTGTGCCCAGGCCTTAAGCCTAGCCCGTACTTGTGCCCAGGCCTTAAGCCTAGCCCGCACTTGTGCCCCGGCCATAAGCCTAACCCGCACTTGTGCCCAGGCCTTAAGCCTAGCCCGCACTTGTGCCCAGGCCTTAAGCCTAGCCCGCACTTGTGCCCAGGCCTTAAGCCGAGCCCGCACTTGTGCCCCTGCCTTAAGCCGAGCCCGCACTTGTGCCCCTGCCTTAAGCCGAGCCCGCACTTGTGCCCCTGCCTTGATCCTAGCCAGCACTTGTGCCCAGGCCTTAAGCCTAGCCCGCACTTGTGCCCAGGCCTTAAGCCTAGCCCGCACTTGTGCCCCCTGCCTTGATCCTAGCCAGCACTGCACTTATGCCCAGGCCTTAAGCCTAGCCTGCACTTGTGCCCAGGCCTTAAGCCTAGCCCGCACTTGTGCCCAGGCCTTAAGCCTAGCCCGCACTTGTGCCCAGGCCTTAAGCCTAGCCCGCACTTGTGCCCAGGCCTTAAGCCTAGCCCGCACTTGTGCCCAGGCCTTAAGCCTAGCCCGCACTTGTGCCCAGGCCTTAAGCCTAGCCCGCACTTGTGCCCCGGCCTTAAGCCTAGCCCGCACTTGTGCCCCGGCCTTAAGCCTAGCCCGCACTTGTGCCCAGGCCTTAAGCCTAGCCCGCACTTGTGCCCAGGCCTTAAGCCTAGCCCGCACTTGTGCCCAGGCCTTAAGCCTAGCCCGCACTTGTGCCCAGGCCTTAAGCCTAGCCCGCACTTGTGCCCAGGCCTTAAGCCTAGCCCGCACTTGTGCCCAGGCCTTAAGCCTAGCCCGCACTTGTGCCCAGGCCTTAAGCCTAGCCCGCACTTGTGCCCAGGCCTTAAGCCTAGCCCGCACTTGTGCCCAGGCCTTAAGCCTAGCCCGCACTTGTGCCCAGGCCTTAAGCCTAGCCCGCACTTGTGCCCAGGCCTTAAGCCTAGCCCGCACTTGTGCCCCCTGCCTTGATCCTAGCCAGCACTTGTGCCCAGGCCTTAAGCCTAGCCCGCACTTGTGCCCAGGCCTTAAGCCAAGCCCGCACTTGTGCCCCTGCCTTAAGCCTAGCCCGCACTTGTGCCCCTGCCTTAAGCCTAGCCCGCACTTGTGTCCAGGCCTTAAGCCTAGCCCGCACTTGTGCCCAGGCCTTAAGCCTAGCCCGCACTTGTGCCCAGGCCTTAAGCCTAGCCCGCACTTGTGCCCAGGCCTTAAGCCTAGCCCGCACTTGTGCCCAGGCCTTAAGCCTAGCCCGCACTTGTGCCCTGGCCTTAAGCCTAGCCCGCACTTGTGCCCTGGCCTTAAGCCTAGCCCGCACTTGTGCCCAGGCCTTAAGCCTAGCCCGCACTTGTCCTCAGGCCATAAGCCTAGCCCGCACTTGTGCCCCGGCCTTAAGCCTAGCCCGCACTTGTGCCCCGGCCTTAAGCCTAGCCCGCACTTGTGCCCCGGCCTTAAGCCTAGCCCGCACTTGTGCCCAGGCCTTAAGCCTAGCCCGCACTTGTGCCCAGGCCTTAAGCCTAGCCCGCACTTGTGCCCAGGCCTTAAGCCTAGCCCGCACTTGTGCCCAGGCCTTAAGCCTAGCCCGCACTTGTGCCCAGGCCTTAAGCCTAGCCCGCACTTGTGCCCAGGCCTTAAGCCTAGCCCGCACTTGTGCCCAGGCCTTAAGCCTAGCCCACACTTGTGCCCCCTGCCTTGATCCTAGCCAGCACTTGTGCCCAGGCCTTAAGCCTAGCCCGCACTTGTGCCCAGGCCTTAAGCCTAGCCTGCACTTTTGAGCCCCTTGAATGCTTGTTTGTTTGTTTTTGTCTTCAGCTTCATGTTGGTTATGCACATAGGGCCAGCTTTACGCTCTTCGCTCTTGTCCCGTCTGAATGCGCATGCACGACTGTAATTGGGGAAGAAGGCATTACCCATTTACGGAGGACAGACAAGAAGTGCCTGGTCGCTTGGAGCATGGGGTTATGGAGAGGCTCCGCACTGTACAACAAAGGATCTAGTCCTAAATGTCCAAGTACAGAGTAGAGGGGTGAAAGCTAGCTCTTCACCCCTATGGGTGCCTAACCCTTTATGCAAAGAGTGCAAAGAGTTAGCTGAATGCCTTAAGCCTAGCCAGCACTTGTGCCCCCTGCCTTGATCCTGGCCAGCACTGCACTTGTGCCCATGCCTTAAGCCTGGCTGGCACTTGTGCCCATGCCTTAAGCCTAGCCGGCACTTGTGGCCCCTGCCTTGATCCTAGCCAGCACTGCACTTGTGCCCAGGCCTTAAGCCTAGCCTGCACTTGTGCCCAGGCCTTAAGCCTAGCCTGCACTTGTGCCCCGGCCTTAAGCCTAGCCCGCACTTGTGTCCAGGCCTTAAGCCTAGCCCGCACTTGTGCCCAGGCCTTAAGCCTAGCCCGCACTTGTGCCCAGGCCTTAAGCCTAGCCCGCACTTGTGCCCAGGCCTTAAGCCTAGCCCGCACTTGTGCCCAGGCCTTAAGCCTAACCCGCACTTGTGCCCAGGCCTTAAGCCTAGCCCGCACTTGTGCCCAGGCCTTAAGCCTAGCCCGCACTTGTGCCCAGGCCTTAAGCCTAGCCCGCACTTGTGCCCAGGCCTTAAGCCTAGCCCGCACTTGTGCCCCCTGCCTTGATCCTAGCCAGCACTGCACTTATGCCCAGGCCTTAAGCCTAGCCCGCACTTGTGCCCAGGCCTTAAGCCTAGCCCGCACTTGTGCCCCCTGTCTTGATCCTAGCCAGCACTGCACTTATGCCCAGGCCTTAAGCCTTGCCCGCACTTGTGCCCAGGCCTTAAGCCTAGCCCGCACTTGTGCCCAGGCCTTAAGCCTAGCCCGCACTTGTGCCCAGGCCTTAAGCCTAGCCCGCACTTGTGCCCAGGCCTTAAGCCTAGCCCGCACTTGTGCCCAGGCCTTAAGCCTAGCCCGCACTTGTGCCCAGGCCTTAAGCCTAGCCCGCACTTGTGCCCAGGCCTTAAGCCTAGCCCGCACTTGTGCCCAGGCCTTGATCCTAGCCCGCACTTGTGCCCCTGCCTTGATCCTAGCCCGCACTTGTGCCCAGGCCTTAAGCCTAGCCCGCACTTGTGCCCAGGCCTTAAGCCTAGCCCGCACTTGTGCCCCCTGCCTTGATCCTAGCCAGCACTTGTGCCCAGGCCTTAAGCCTAGCCCGCACTTGTGCCCCTGCCTTAAGCCTAGCCCGCACTTGTGCCCCTGCCTTAAGCCTAGCCCGCACTTGTGCCCCTGCCTTAAGCCTAGCCCGCACTTGTGCCCCCTGCCTTGATCCTAGCCAGCACTTGTGCCCAGGCCTTAAGCCTAGCCTGCACTTGTGCCCAGGCCTTAAGCCTAGCCTGCACTTTTGAGCCCCTTGAATGCTTGTTTGTTTGTTTTTGTCTTCAGCTTCATGTTGGTTATGCACATAGGGCCAGCTTTACGCTCTTCGCTCTTGTCCCGTCTGAATGCGCATGCACGACTGTAATTGGGGAAGAAGGCATTACCCATTTACGGAGGACAGACAAGAAGTGCCTGGTCGCTTGGAGCATGGGGTTATGGAGAGGCTCCGCACTGTACAACAAAGGATCTAGTCCTAAATGTCCAAGTACAGAGTAGAGGGGTGAAAGCTAGCTCTTCACCCCTATGGGTGCCTAACCCTTTATGCAAAGAGTGCAAAGAGTTAGCTGAATGCCTTAAGCCTAGCCAGCACTTGTGCGCCCTGCCTTGATCCTGGCCAGCACTGCACTTGTGCCCATGCCTTAAGCCTGGCTGGCACTTGTGCCCATGCCTTAAGCCTAGCCGGCACTTGTGGCCCCTGCCTTGATCCTAGCCAGCACTGCACTTGTGCCCAGGCCTTAAGCCTAGCCTGCACTTGTGCCCCGGCCTTAAGCCTAGCCCACACTTGTGTCCAGGCCTTAGGCCTAGCCCGCACTTGTGCCCAGGCCTTAAGCCTAGCCCGCACTTGTGCCCAGGCCTTAAGCCTAGCCCGCACTTGTGCCCCGGCCTTAAGCCTAACCCGCACTTGTGCCCAGGCCTTAAGCCTAGCCCGCACTTGTGCCCAGGCCTTAAGCCTAGCCGGCACTTGTGGCCCCTGCCTTGATCCTAGCCAGCACTGCACTTGTGCCCAGGCCTTAAGCCTAGCCTGCACTTGTGCCCCGGCCTTAAGCCTAGCCCGCACTTGTGCCCAGGCCTTAAGCCTAGCCCGCACTTGTGCCCAGGCCTTAAGCCTAGCCAGCACTTGTGCCCAGGCCTTAAGCCTAGCCCGCACTTGTGCCCCGGCCTTAAGCCTAACCCGCACTTGTGCCCAGGCCTTAAGCCTAGCCCGCACTTGTGCCCAGGCCTTAAGCTTAGCCCACACTTGTGCCCCGGCTTTAAGCTTAGCCCGCACTTGTGCCCAGGCCTTAAGCCTAGCCCGCACTTGTGCCCAGGCCTTAAGCCTAGCCCGCACTTGTGCCCAGGCCTTAAGCCTAGCCCGCACTTGTGCCCAGGCCTTAAGCCTAGCCCGCACTTGTGCCCAGGCCTTAAGCCTAGCCCGCACTTGTGCCCAGGCCTTGATCCTAGCCCGCACTTGTGCCCCTGCCTTGATCCTAGCCCGCACTTGTGCCCAGGCCTTAAGCCTAGCCCGCACTTGTGCCCAGGCCTTAAGCCTAGCCCGCACTTGTGCCCCCTGCCTTGATCCTAGCCAGCACTTGTGCCCAGGCCTTAAGCCTAGCCCGCACTTGTGCCCCTGCCTTAAGCCTAGCCCGCACTTGTGCCCCTGCCTTAAGCCTAGCCCGCACTTGTGCCCCTGCCTTAAGCCTAGCCCGCACTTGTGCCCCCTGCCTTGATCCTAGCCAGCACTTGTGCCCAGGCCTTAAGCCTAGCCCGCACTTGTGCCCAGGCCTTAAGCCTAGCCCGCACTTGTCCTCAGGCCATAAGCCTAGCCCGCACTTGTGCCCCGGCCTTAAGCCTAGCCCGCACTTGTGCCCCGGCCTTAAGCCTAGCCCGCACTTGTGCCCCGGCCTTAAGCCTAGCCCGCACTTGTGCCCAGGCCTTAAGCCTAGCCCGCACTTGTGCCCAGGCCTTAAGCCTAGCCTGCACTTTTGAGCCCCTTGAATGCTTGTTTGTTTGTTTTTGTCTTCAGCTTCATGTTGGTTATGCACATAGGGCCAGCTTTACGCTCTTCGCTCTTGTCCCGTCTGAATGCGCATGCACGACTGTAATTGGGGAAGAAGGCATTACCCATTTACGGAGGACAGACAAGAAGTGCCTGGTCGCTTGGAGCATGGGGTTATGGAGAGGCTCCGCACTGTACAACAAAGGATCTAGTCCTAAATGTCCAAGTACAGAGTAGAGGGGTGAAAGCTAGCTCTTCACCCCTATGGGTGCCTAACCCTTTATGCAAAGAGTGCAAAGAGTTAGCTGAATGCCTTAAGCCTAGCCAGCACTTGTGCCCCCTGCCTTGATCCTGGCCAGCACTGCACTTGTGCCCATGCCTTAAGCCTGGCTGGCACTTGTGCCCATGCCTTAAGCCTAGCCGGCACTTGTGGCCCCTGCCTTGATCCTAGCCAGCACTGCACTTGTGCCCAGGCCTTAAGCCTAGCCTGCACTTGTGCCCAGGCCTTAAGCCTAGCCTGCACTTGTGCCCCGGCCTTAAGCCTAGCCCGCACTTGTGTCCAGGCCTTAAGCCTAGCCCGCACTTGTGCCCAGGCCTTAAGCCTAGCCCGCACTTGTGCCCAGGCCTTAAGCCTAGCCCGCACTTGTGCCCAGGCCTTAAGCCTAGCCCGCACTTGTGCCCAGGCCTTAAGCCTAACCCGCACTTGTGCCCAGGCCTTAAGCCTAGCCCGCACTTGTGCCCAGGCCTTAAGCCTAGCCCGCACTTGTGCCCAGGCCTTAAGCCTAGCCCGCACTTGTGCCCAGGCCTTAAGCCTAGCCCGCACTTGTGCCCCCTGCCTTGATCCTAGCCAGCACTGCACTTATGCCCAGGCCTTAAGCCTAGCCCGCACTTGTGCCCAGGCCTTAAGCCTAGCCCGCACTTGTGCCCCCTGTCTTGATCCTAGCCAGCACTGCACTTATGCCCAGGCCTTAAGCCTTGCCCGCACTTGTGCCCAGGCCTTAAGCCTAGCCCGCACTTGTGCCCAGGCCTTAAGCCTAGCCCGCACTTGTGCCCAGGCCTTAAGCCTAGCCCGCACTTGTGCCCAGGCCTTAAGCCTAGCCCGCACTTGTGCCCAGGCCTTAAGCCTAGCCCGCACTTGTGCCCAGGCCTTAAGCCTAGCCCGCACTTGTGCCCAGGCCTTAAGCCTAGCCCGCACTTGTGCCCAGGCCTTGATCCTAGCCCGCACTTGTGCCCCTGCCTTGATCCTAGCCCGCACTTGTGCCCAGGCCTTAAGCCTAGCCCGCACTTGTGCCCAGGCCTTAAGCCTAGCCCGCACTTGTGCCCCCTGCCTTGATCCTAGCCAGCACTTGTGCCCAGGCCTTAAGCCTAGCCCGCACTTGTGCCCCTGCCTTAAGCCTAGCCCGCACTTGTGCCCCTGCCTTAAGCCTAGCCCGCACTTGTGCCCCTGCCTTAAGCCTAGCCCGCACTTGTGCCCCCTGCCTTGATCCTAGCCAGCACTTGTGCCCAGGCCTTAAGCCTAGCCTGCACTTGTGCCCAGGCCTTAAGCCTAGCCTGCACTTTTGAGCCCCTTGAATGCTTGTTTGTTTGTTTTTGTCTTCAGCTTCATGTTGGTTATGCACATAGGGCCAGCTTTACGCTCTTCGCTCTTGTCCCGTCTGAATGCGCATGCACGACTGTAATTGGGGAAGAAGGCATTACCCATTTACGGAGGACAGACAAGAAGTGCCTGGTCGCTTGGAGCATGGGGTTATGGAGAGGCTCCGCACTGTACAACAAAGGATCTAGTCCTAAATGTCCAAGTACAGAGTAGAGGGGTGAAAGCTAGCTCTTCACCCCTATGGGTGCCTAACCCTTTATGCAAAGAGTGCAAAGAGTTAGCTGAATGCCTTAAGCCTAGCCAGCACTTGTGCGCCCTGCCTTGATCCTGGCCAGCACTGCACTTGTGCCCATGCCTTAAGCCTGGCTGGCACTTGTGCCCATGCCTTAAGCCTAGCCGGCACTTGTGGCCCCTGCCTTGATCCTAGCCAGCACTGCACTTGTGCCCAGGCCTTAAGCCTAGCCCGCACTTGTGCCCAGGCCTTAAGCCTAGCCCGCACTTGTGCCCAGGCCTTAAGCCTAGCCCGCACTTGTGCCCAGGCCTTAAGCCTAGCCCGCACTTGTGCCCAGGCCTTAAGCCTAGCCCGCACTTGTGCCCCTGCCTTGATCCTAGCCAGCACTTGTGCCCAGGCCTTAAGCCTAGCCCGCACTTGTGCCCAGGCCTTAAGCCTAGCCCGCACTTGTGCCCAGGCCTTAAGCCTAGCCCGCACTTGTGCCCCTGCCTTAAGCCTAGCCCGCACTTGTGCCCCCTGCCTTGATCCTAGCCAGCACTTGTGCCCCCTGCCTTGATCCTAGCCAGCACTTGTGCCCAGGCCTTAAGCCTAGCCCGCACTTGTGCCCAGGCCTTAAGCCTAGCCTGCACTTTTGAGCCCCTTGAATGCTTGTTTGTTTGTTTTTGTCTTCAGCTTCATGTTGGTTATGCACATAGGGCCAGCTTTACGCTCTTCGCTCTTGTCCCGTCTGAATGCGCATGCACGACTGTAATTGGGGAAGAAGGCATTACCCATTTACGGAGGACAGACAAGAAGTGCCTGGTCGCTTGGAGCATGGGGTTATGGAGAGGCTCCGCACTGTACAACAAAGGATCTAGTCCTAAATGTCCAAGTACAGAGTAGAGGGGTGAAAGCTAGCTCTTCACCCCTATGGGTGCCTAACCCTTTATGCAAAGAGTGCAAAGAGTTAGCTGAATGCCTTAAGCCTAGCCAGCACTTGTGCCCCCTGCCTTGATCCTGGCCAGCACTGCACTTGTGCCCATGCCTTAATCCTGGCTGGCACTTGTGCCCATGCCTTAAGCCTAGCCGGCACTTGTGGCCCCTGCCTTGATCCTAGCCAGCACTGCACTTGTGCCCAGGCCTTAAGCCTAGCCTGCACTTGTGCCCCGGCCTTAAGCCTAGCCCGCACTTGTTTCCAGGCCTTAAGCCTAGCCCGCACTTGTGTCCAGGCCTTAAGCCTAGCCCGCACTTGTGCCCAGGCCTTAAGCCTAGCCCGCACTTGTGCCCAGGCCTAAAGCCTAGCCCGCACTTGTGCCCAGGCCTTAAGCCTAGCCCGCACTTGTGCCCCGGCCTTAAGCCTAACCCGCACTTGTGCCCAGGCCTTAAGCCTAACCCGCACTTGTGCCCAGGCCTTAAGCCTAACCCGCACTTGTGCCCAGGCCTTAAGCCTAACCCGCACTTGTGCCCAGGCCTTAAGCCTAGCCCGCACTTGTGCCCAGGCCTTAAGCCTAGCCCGCACTTGTGCCCCGGCTTTAAGCTTAGCCCGCACTTGTGCCCCGGCTTTAAGCTTAGCCCGCACTTGTGCCCCGGCCTTAAGCCGAGCCCGCACTTGTGCCCCGGCCTTAAGCCGAGCCCGCACTTGTGCCCCGGCCTTAAGCTGAGCCCGCACTTGTGCCCCGGCCTTAAGCCGAGCCCGCACTTGTGCCCTGGCCTTAAGCCGAGCCCGCACTTGTGCCCCTGCCTTAAGCCGAGCCCGCACTTGTGCCCCTGCCTTAAGCCGAGCCCGCACTTGTGCCCCTGCCTTAAGCCTAGCCCGCACTTGTGCCCAGGCCTTAAGCCTAGCCCGCACTTGTGCCCAGGCCTTAAGCCTAGCCCGCACTTGTGCCCTGGCCTTAAGCCTAGCCCGCACTTGTGCCCAGGCCTTAAGCCTAGCCCGCACTTGTGCCCAGGCCTTAAGCCTAGCCCTCACTTGTGCCCAGGCCTTAAGCCTAGCCCGCACTTGTGCCCAGGCCTTAAGCCTAGCCCGCACTTGTGCCCCGGCCTTAAGCCTAGCCCGCACTTGTGCCCCGGCCTTAAGCCTAGCCCGCACTTGTGCCCAGGCCTTAAGCCTAGCCCGCACTTGTGCCCAGGCCTTAAGCCTAGCCCGCACTTGTGCCCAGGCCTTAAGCCTAGCCCGCACTTGTGCCCAGGCCTTAAGCCTAGCCCGCACTTGTGCCCAGGCCTTAAGCCTAGCCCGCACTTGTGCCCAGGCCTTAAGCCTAGCCCGCACTTGTCCTCAGGCCATAAGCCTAGCCCGCACTTGTGCCCCGGCCTTAAGCCTAGCCCGCACTTGTGCCCCGGCCTTAAGCCTAGCCCGCACTTGTGCCCCGGCCTTAAGCCTAGCCCGCACTTGTGCCCAGGCCTTAAGCCTAGCCCGCACTTGTGCCCAGGCCTTAAGCCTAGCCTGCACTTTTGAGCCCCTTGAATGCTTGTTTGTTTGTTTTTGTCTTCAGCTTCATGTTGGTTATGCACATAGGGCCAGCTTTACGCTCTTCGCTCTTGTCCCGTCTGAATGCGCATGCACGACTGTAATTGGGGAAGAAGGCATTACCCATTTACGGAGGACAGACAAGAAGTGCCTGGTCGCTTGGAGCATGGGGTTATGGAGAGGCTCCGCACTGTACAACAAAGGATCTAGTCCTAAATGTCCAAGTACAGAGTAGAGGGGTGAAAGCTAGCTCTTCACCCCTATGGGTGCCTAACCCTTTATGCAAAGAGTGCAAAGAGTTAGCTGAATGCCTTAAGCCTAGCCAGCACTTGTGCCCCCTGCCTTGATCCTGGCCAGCACTGCACTTGTGCCCATGCCTTAAGCCTGGCTGGCACTTGTGCCCATGCCTTAAGCCTAGCCGGCACTTGTGGCCCCTGCCTTGATCCTAGCCAGCACTGCACTTGTGCCCAGGCCTTAAGCCTAGCCTGCACTTGTGCCCAGGCCTTAAGCCTAGCCTGCACTTGTGCCCCGGCCTTAAGCCTAGCCCGCACTTGTGTCCAGGCCTTAAGCCTAGCCCGCACTTGTGCCCAGGCCTTAAGCCTAGCCCGCACTTGTGCCCAGGCCTTAAGCCTAGCCCGCACTTGTGCCCAGGCCTTAAGCCTAGCCCGCACTTGTGCCCAGGCCTTAAGCCTAACCCGCACTTGTGCCCAGGCCTTAAGCCTAGCCCGCACTTGTGCCCAGGCCTTAAGCCTAGCCCGCACTTGTGCCCAGGCCTTAAGCCTAGCCCGCACTTGTGCCCAGGCCTTAAGCCTAGCCCGCACTTGTGCCCCCTGCCTTGATCCTAGCCAGCACTGCACTTATGCCCAGGCCTTAAGCCTAGCCCGCACTTGTGCCCAGGCCTTAAGCCTAGCCCGCACTTGTGCCCCCTGTCTTGATCCTAGCCAGCACTGCACTTATGCCCAGGCCTTAAGCCTTGCCCGCACTTGTGCCCAGGCCTTAAGCCTAGCCCGCACTTGTGCCCAGGCCTTAAGCCTAGCCCGCACTTGTGCCCAGGCCTTAAGCCTAGCCCGCACTTGTGCCCAGGCCTTAAGCCTAGCCCGCACTTGTGCCCAGGCCTTAAGCCTAGCCCGCACTTGTGCCCAGGCCTTAAGCCTAGCCCGCACTTGTGCCCAGGCCTTAAGCCTAGCCCGCACTTGTGCCCAGGCCTTGATCCTAGCCCGCACTTGTGCCCCTGCCTTGATCCTAGCCCGCACTTGTGCCCAGGCCTTAAGCCTAGCCCGCACTTGTGCCCAGGCCTTAAGCCTAGCCCGCACTTGTGCCCCCTGCCTTGATCCTAGCCAGCACTTGTGCCCAGGCCTTAAGCCTAGCCCGCACTTGTGCCCCTGCCTTAAGCCTAGCCCGCACTTGTGCCCCTGCCTTAAGCCTAGCCCGCACTTGTGCCCCTGCCTTAAGCCTAGCCCGCACTTGTGCCCCTGCCTTAAGCCTAGCCCGCACTTGTGCCCCCTGCCTTGATCCTAGCCAGCACTTGTGCCCAGGCCTTAAGCCTAGCCTGCACTTGTGCCCAGGCCTTAAGCCTAGCCTGCACTTTTGAGCCCCTTGAATGCTTGTTTGTTTGTTTTTGTCTTCAGCTTCATGTTGGTTATGCACATAGGGCCAGCTTTACGCTCTTCGCTCTTGTCCCGTCTGAATGCGCATGCACGACTGTAATTGGGGAAGAAGGCATTACCCATTTACGGAGGACAGACAAGAAGTGCCTGGTCGCTTGGAGCATGGGGTTATGGAGAGGCTCCGCACTGTACAACAAAGGATCTAGTCCTAAATGTCCAAGTACAGAGTAGAGGGGTGAAAGCTAGCTCTTCACCCCTATGGGTGCCTAACCCTTTATGCAAAGAGTGCAAAGAGTTAGCTGAATGCCTTAAGCCTAGCCAGCACTTGTGCGCCCTGCCTTGATCCTGGCCAGCACTGCACTTGTGCCCATGCCTTAAGCCTGGCTGGCACTTGTGCCCATGCCTTAAGCCTAGCCGGCACTTGTGGCCCCTGCCTTGATCCTAGCCAGCACTGCACTTGTGCCCAGGCCTTAAGCCTAGCCTGCACTTGTGCCCCGGCCTTAAGCCTAGCCCACACTTGTGTCCAGGCCTTAGGCCTAGCCCACACTTGTGCCCAGGCCTTAAGCCTAGCCCGCACTTGTGCCCAGGCCTTAAGCCTAGCCCGCACTTGTGCCCCGGCCTTAAGCCTAACCCGCACTTGTGCCCAGGCCTTAAGCCTAGCCCGCACTTGTGCCCAGGCCTTAAGCCTAGCCGGCACTTGTGGCCCCTGCCTTGATCCTAGCCAGCACTGCACTTGTGCCCAGGCCTTAAGCCTAGCCTGCACTTGTGCCCCGGCCTTAAGCCTAGCCCGCACTTGTGCCCAGGCCTTAAGCCTAGCCCGCACTTGTGCCCAGGCCTTAAGCCTAGCCCGCACTTGTGCCCAGGCCTTAAGCCTAGCCCGCACTTGTGCCCCGGCCTTAAGCCTAACCCGCACTTGTGCCCAGGCCTTAAGCCTAGCCCGCACTTGTGCCCAGGCCTTAAGCTTAGCCCACACTTGTGCCCCGGCTTTAAGCTTAGCCCGCACTTGTGCCCAGGCCTTAAGCCTAGCCCGCACTTGTGCCCAGGCCTTAAGCCTAGCCCGCACTTGTGCCCAGGCCTTAAGCCTAGCCCGCACTTGTGCCCAGGCCTTAAGCCTAGCCCGCACTTGTGCCCAGGCCTTAAGCCTAGCCCGCACTTGTGCCCAGGCCTTGATCCTAGCCCGCACTTGTGCCCCTGCCTTGATCCTAGCCCGCACTTGTGCCCAGGCCTTAAGCCTAGCCCGCACTTGTGCCCAGGCCTTAAGCCTAGCCCGCACTTGTGCCCCCTGCCTTGATCCTAGCCAGCACTTGTGCCCAGGCCTTAAGCCTAGCCCGCACTTGTGCCCCTGCCTTAAGCCTAGCCCGCACTTGTGCCCCTGCCTTAAGCCTAGCCCGCACTTGTGCCCCTGCCTTAAGCCTAGCCCGCACTTGTGCCCCCTGCCTTGATCCTAGCCAGCACTTGTGCCCAGGCCTTAAGCCTAGCCCGCACTTGTGCCCAGGCCTTAAGCCTAGCCCGCACTTGTCCTCAGGCCATAAGCCTAGCCCGCACTTGTGCCCCGGCCTTAAGCCTAGCCCGCACTTGTGCCCCGGCCTTAAGCCTAGCCCGCACTTGTGCCCCGGCCTTAAGCCTAGCCCGCACTTGTGCCCAGGCCTTAAGCCTAGCCCGCACTTGTGCCCAGGCCTTAAGCCTAGCCTGCACTTTTGAGCCCCTTGAATGCTTGTTTGTTTGTTTTTGTCTTCAGCTTCATGTTGGTTATGCACATAGGGCCAGCTTTACGCTCTTCGCTCTTGTCCCGTCTGAATGCGCATGCACGACTGTAATTGGGGAAGAAGGCATTACCCATTTACGGAGGACAGACAAGAAGTGCCTGGTCGCTTGGAGCATGGGGTTATGGAGAGGCTCCGCACTGTACAACAAAGGATCTAGTCCTAAATGTCCAAGTACAGAGTAGAGGGGTGAAAGCTAGCTCTTCACCCCTATGGGTGCCTAACCCTTTATGCAAAGAGTGCAAAGAGTTAGCTGAATGCCTTAAGCCTAGCCAGCACTTGTGCCCCCTGCCTTGATCCTGGCCAGCACTGCACTTGTGCCCATGCCTTAAGCCTGGCTGGCACTTGTGCCCATGCCTTAAGCCTAGCCGGCACTTGTGGCCCCTGCCTTGATCCTAGCCAGCACTGCACTTGTGCCCAGGCCTTAAGCCTAGCCTGCACTTGTGCCCAGGCCTTAAGCCTAGCCTGCACTTGTGCCCCGGCCTTAAGCCTAGCCCGCACTTGTGTCCAGGCCTTAAGCCTAGCCCGCACTTGTGCCCAGGCCTTAAGCCTAGCCCGCACTTGTGCCCAGGCCTTAAGCCTAGCCCGCACTTGTGCCCAGGCCTTAAGCCTAGCCCGCACTTGTGCCCAGGCCTTAAGCCTAACCCGCACTTGTGCCCAGGCCTTAAGCCTAGCCCGCACTTGTGCCCAGGCCTTAAGCCTAGCCCGCACTTGTGCCCAGGCCTTAAGCCTAGCCCGCACTTGTGCCCAGGCCTTAAGCCTAGCCCGCACTTGTGCCCCCTGCCTTGATCCTAGCCAGCACTGCACTTATGCCCAGGCCTTAAGCCTAGCCCGCACTTGTGCCCAGGCCTTAAGCCTAGCCCGCACTTGTGCCCCCTGTCTTGATCCTAGCCAGCACTGCACTTATGCCCAGGCCTTAAGCCTTGCCCGCACTTGTGCCCAGGCCTTAAGCCTAGCCCGCACTTGTGCCCAGGCCTTAAGCCTAGCCCGCACTTGTGCCCAGGCCTTAAGCCTAGCCCGCACTTGTGCCCAGGCCTTAAGCCTAGCCCGCACTTGTGCCCAGGCCTTAAGCCTAGCCCGCACTTGTGCCCAGGCCTTAAGCCTAGCCCGCACTTGTGCCCAGGCCTTAAGCCTAGCCCGCACTTGTGCCCAGGCCTTGATCCTAGCCCGCACTTGTGCCCCTGCCTTGATCCTAGCCCGCACTTGTGCCCAGGCCTTAAGCCTAGCCCGCACTTGTGCCCAGGCCTTAAGCCTAGCCCGCACTTGTGCCCCCTGCCTTGATCCTAGCCAGCACTTGTGCCCAGGCCTTAAGCCTAGCCCGCACTTGTGCCCCTGCCTTAAGCCTAGCCCGCACTTGTGCCCCTGCCTTAAGCCTAGCCCGCACTTGTGCCCCTGCCTTAAGCCTAGCCCGCACTTGTGCCCCCTGCCTTGATCCTAGCCAGCACTTGTGCCCAGGCCTTAAGCCTAGCCTGCACTTGTGCCCAGGCCTTAAGCCTAGCCTGCACTTTTGAGCCCCTTGAATGCTTGTTTGTTTGTTTTTGTCTTCAGCTTCATGTTGGTTATGCACATAGGGCCAGCTTTACGCTCTTCGCTCTTGTCCCGTCTGAATGCGCATGCACGACTGTAATTGGGGAAGAAGGCATTACCCATTTACGGAGGACAGACAAGAAGTGCCTGGTCGCTTGGAGCATGGGGTTATGGAGAGGCTCCGCACTGTACAACAAAGGATCTAGTCCTAAATGTCCAAGTACAGAGTAGAGGGGTGAAAGCTAGCTCTTCACCCCTATGGGTGCCTAACCCTTTATGCAAAGAGTGCAAAGAGTTAGCTGAATGCCTTAAGCCTAGCCAGCACTTGTGCGCCCTGCCTTGATCCTGGCCAGCACTGCACTTGTGCCCATGCCTTAAGCCTGGCTGGCACTTGTGCCCATGCCTTAAGCCTAGCCGGCACTTGTGGCCCCTGCCTTGATCCTAGCCAGCACTGCACTTGTGCCCAGGCCTTAAGCCTAGCCTGCACTTGTGCCCCGGCCTTAAGCCTAGCCCACACTTGTGTCCAGGCCTTAGGCCTAGCCCGCACTTGTGCCCAGGCCTTAAGCCTAGCCCGCACTTGTGCCCAGGCCTTAAGCCTAGCCCGCACTTGTGCCCCGGCCTTAAGCCTAACCCGCACTTGTGCCCAGGCCTTAAGCCTAGCCCGCACTTGTGCCCAGGCCTTAAGCCTAGCCGGCACTTGTGGCCCCTGCCTTGATCCTAGCCAGCACTGCACTTGTGCCCAGGCCTTAAGCCTAGCCTGCACTTGTGCCCCGGCCTTAAGCCTAGCCCGCACTTGTGCCCAGGCCTTAAGCCTAGCCCGCACTTGTGCCCAGGCCTTAAGCCTAGCCCGCACTTGTGCCCAGGCCTTAAGCCTAGCCCGCACTTGTGCCCCGGCCTTAAGCCTAACCCGCACTTGTGCCCAGGCCTTAAGCCTAGCCCGCACTTGTGCCCAGGCCTTAAGCTTAGCCCACACTTGTGCCCCGGCTTTAAGCTTAGCCCGCACTTGTGCCCAGGCCTTAAGCCTAGCCCGCACTTGTGCCCAGGCCTTAAGCCTAGCCCGCACTTGTGCCCAGGCCTTAAGCCTAGCCCGCACTTGTGCCCAGGCCTTAAGCCTAGCCCGCACTTGTGCCCAGGCCTTAAGCCTAGCCCGCACTTGTGCCCAGGCCTTGATCCTAGCCCGCACTTGTGCCCCTGCCTTGATCCTAGCCCGCACTTGTGCCCAGGCCTTAAGCCTAGCCCGCACTTGTGCCCAGGCCTTAAGCCTAGCCCGCACTTGTGCCCCCTGCCTTGATCCTAGCCAGCACTTGTGCCCAGGCCTTAAGCCTAGCCCGCACTTGTGCCCCTGCCTTAAGCCTAGCCCGCACTTGTGCCCCTGCCTTAAGCCTAGCCCGCACTTGTGCCCCTGCCTTAAGCCTAGCCCGCACTTGTGCCCCCTGCCTTGATCCTAGCCAGCACTTGTGCCCAGGCCTTAAGCCTAGCCTGCACTTGTGCCCAAGCCTTAAGCCTAGCCCGCACTTGTGCCCAGGCCTTAAGCCTAGCCCGCACTTGTGCCCAGGCCTTAAGCCTAGCCCGCACTTGTGCCCAGGCCTTAAGCCTAGCCCGCACTTGTGCCCAGGCCTTAAGCCTAGCCCGCACTTGTGCCCAGGCCTTAAGCCTAGCCCGCACTTGTGCCCCGGCCTTAAGCCTAGCCCGCACTTGTGCCCCGGCCTTAAGCCTAGCCCGCACTTGTGCCCAGGCCTTAAGCCTAGCCCGCACTTGTGCCCAGGCCTTAAGCCTAGCCCGCACTTGTGCCCAGGCCTTAAGCCTAGCCCGCACTTGTGCCCAGGCCTTAAGCCTAGCCCGCACTTGTGCCCAGGCCTTAAGCCTAGCCCGCACTTGTGCCCAGGCCTTAAGCCTAGCCCGCACTTGTGCCCAGGCCTTAAGCCTAGCCCGCACTTGTGCCCAGGCCTTAAGCCTAGCCCGCACTTGTGCCCAGGCCTTAAGCCTAGCCCGCACTTGTGCCCAGGCCTTAAGCCTAGCCCGCACTTGTGCCCAGGCCTTAAGCCTAGCCCGCACTTGTGCCCCCTGCCTTGATCCTAGCCAGCACTTGTGCCCAGGCCTTAAGCCTAGCCCGCACTTGTGCCCAGGCCTTAAGCCAAGCCCGCACTTGTGCCCCTGCCTTAAGCCTAGCCCGCACTTGTGCCCCTGCCTTAAGCCTAGCCCGCACTTGTGTCCAGGCCTTAAGCCTAGCCCGCACTTGTGCCCAGGCCTTAAGCCTAGCCCGCACTTGTGCCCAGGCCTTAAGCCTAGCCCGCACTTGTGCCCAGGCCTTAAGCCTAGCCCGCACTTGTGCCCAGGCCTTAAGCCTAGCCCGCACTTGTGCCCAGGCCTTAAGCCTAGCCCGCACTTGTGCCCAGGCCTTAAGCCTAGCCTGCACTTTTGAGCCCCTTGAATGCTTGTTTGTTTGTTTTTGTCTTCAGCTTCATGTTGGTTATGCACATAGGGCCAGCTTTACGCTCTTCGCTCTTGTCCCGTCTGAATGCGCATGCACGACTGTAATTGGGGAAGAAGGCATTACCCATTTACGGAGGACAGACAAGAAGTGCCTGGTCGCTTGGAACATGGGGTTATGGAGAGGCTCCGCACTGTACAACAAAGGATCTAGTCCTAAATGTCCAAGTACAGAGTAGAGGGGTGAAAGCTAGCTCTTCACCCCTATGGGTGCCTAACCCTTTATGCAAAGAGTGCAAAGAGTTAGCTGAATGCCTTAAGCCTAGCCAGCACTTGTGCCCCCTGCCTTGATCCTGGCCAGCACTGCACTTGTACCCATGCCTTAAGCCTGGCTGGCACTTGTGCCCATGCCTTAAGCCTAGCCGGCACTTGTGGCCCCTGCCTTGATCCTAGCCAGCACTGCACTTGTGCCCAGGCCTTAAGCCTAGCCTGCACTTGTGCCCCAGCCTTAAGCCTAGCCCGCACTTGTGTCCAGGCCTTAAGCCTAGCCCGCACTTGTGTCCAGGCCTTAAGCCTAGCCCGCACTTGTGCCCAGGCCTTAAGCCTAGCCCGCACTTGTGCCCAGGCCTTAAGCCTAGCCCGTACTTGTGCCCAGGCCTTAAGCCTAGCCCGCACTTGTGCCCCGGCCATAAGCCTAACCCGCACTTGTGCCCAGGCCTTAAGCCTAGCCCGCACTTGTGCCCAGGCCTTAAGCCTAGCCCGCACTTGTGCCCAGGCCTTAAGCCGAGCCCGCACTTGTGCCCCTGCCTTAAGCCGAGCCCGCACTTGTGCCCCTGCCTTAAGCCGAGCCCGCACTTGTGCCCCTGCCTTGATCCTAGCCAGCACTTGTGCCCAGGCCTTAAGCCTAGCCCGCACTTGTGCCCAGGCCTTAAGCCTAGCCCGCACTTGTGCCCCCTGCCTTGATCCTAGCCAGCACTGCACTTATGCCCAGGCCTTAAGCCTAGCCTGCACTTGTGCCCAGGCCTTAAGCCTAGCCCGCACTTGTGCCCAGGCCTTAAGCCTAGCCCGCACTTGTGCCCAGGCCTTAAGCCTAGCCCGCACTTGTGCCCAGGCCTTAAGCCTAGCCCGCACTTGTGCCCAGGCCTTAAGCCTAGCCCGCACTTGTGCCCAGGCCTTAAGCCTAGCCCGCACTTGTGCCCCGGCCTTAAGCCTAGCCCGCACTTGTGCCCCGGCCTTAAGCCTAGCCCGCACTTGTGCCCAGGCCTTAAGCCTAGCCCGCACTTGTGCCCAGGCCTTAAGCCTAGCCCGCACTTGTGCCCAGGCCTTAAGCCTAGCCCGCACTTGTGCCCAGGCCTTAAGCCTAGCCCGCACTTGTGCCCAGGCCTTAAGCCTAGCCCGCACTTGTGCCCAGGCCTTAAGCCTAGCCCGCACTTGTGCCCAGGCCTTAAGCCTAGCCCGCACTTGTGCCCAGGCCTTAAGCCTAGCCCGCACTTGTGCCCAGGCCTTAAGCCTAGCCCGCACTTGTGCCCAGGCCTTAAGCCTAGCCCGCACTTGTGCCCAGGCCTTAAGCCTAGCCCGCACTTGTGCCCCCTGCCTTGATCCTAGCCAGCACTTGTGCCCAGGCCTTAAGCCTAGCCCGCACTTGTGCCCAGGCCTTAAGCCAAGCCCGCACTTGTGCCCCTGCCTTAAGCCTAGCCCGCACTTGTGCCCCTGCCTTAAGCCTAGCCCGCACTTGTGTCCAGGCCTTAAGCCTAGCCCGCACTTGTGCCCAGGCCTTAAGCCTAGCCCGCACTTGTGCCCAGGCCTTAAGCCTAGCCCGCACTTGTGCCCAGGCCTTAAGCCTAGCCCGCACTTGTGCCCAGGCCTTAAGCCTAGCCCGCACTTGTGCCCTGGCCTTAAGCCTAGCCCGCACTTGTGCCCTGGCCTTAAGCCTAGCCCGCACTTGTGCCCAGGCCTTAAGCCTAGCCCGCACTTGTCCTCAGGCCATAAGCCTAGCCCGCACTTGTGCCCCGGCCTTAAGCCTAGCCCGCACTTGTGCCCCGGCCTTAAGCCTAGCCCGCACTTGTGCCCCGGCCTTAAGCCTAGCCCGCACTTGTGCCCAGGCCTTAAGCCTAGCCCGCACTTGTGCCCAGGCCTTAAGCCTAGCCCGCACTTGTGCCCAGGCCTTAAGCCTAGCCCGCACTTGTGCCCAGGCCTTAAGCCTAGCCCGCACTTGTGCCCAGGCCTTAAGCCTAGCCCGCACTTGTGCCCAGGCCTTAAGCCTAGCCCGCACTTGTGCCCAGGCCTTAAGCCTAGCCCACACTTGTGCCCCCTGCCTTGATCCTAGCCAGCACTTGTGCCCAGGCCTTAAGCCTAGCCCGCACTTGTGCCCAGGCCTTAAGCCTAGCCTGCACTTTTGAGCCCCTTGAATGCTTGTTTGTTTGTTTTTGTCTTCAGCTTCATGTTGGTTATGCACATAGGGCCAGCTTTACGCTCTTCGCTCTTGTCCCGTCTGAATGCGCATGCACGACTGTAATTGGGGAAGAAGGCATTACCCATTTACGGAGGACAGACAAGAAGTGCCTGGTCGCTTGGAGCATGGGGTTATGGAGAGGCTCCGCACTGTACAACAAAGGATCTAGTCCTAAATGTCCAAGTACAGAGTAGAGGGGTGAAAGCTAGCTCTTCACCCCTATGGGTGCCTAACCCTTTATGCAAAGAGTGCAAAGAGTTAGCTGAATGCCTTAAGCCTAGCCAGCACTTGTGCCCCCTGCCTTGATCCTGGCCAGCACTGCACTTGTGCCCATGCCTTAAGCCTGGCTGGCACTTGTGCCCATGCCTTAAGCCTAGCCGGCACTTGTGGCCCCTGCCTTGATCCTAGCCAGCACTGCACTTGTGCCCAGGCCTTAAGCCTAGCCTGCACTTGTGCCCAGGCCTTAAGCCTAGCCTGCACTTGTGCCCCGGCCTTAAGCCTAGCCCGCACTTGTGTCCAGGCCTTAAGCCTAGCCCGCACTTGTGCCCAGGCCTTAAGCCTAGCCCGCACTTGTGCCCAGGCCTTAAGCCTAGCCCGCACTTGTGCCCAGGCCTTAAGCCTAGCCCGCACTTGTGCCCAGGCCTTAAGCCTAACCCGCACTTGTGCCCAGGCCTTAAGCCTAGCCCGCACTTGTGCCCAGGCCTTAAGCCTAGCCCGCACTTGTGCCCAGGCCTTAAGCCTAGCCCGCACTTGTGCCCAGGCCTTAAGCCTAGCCCGCACTTGTGCCCCCTGCCTTGATCCTAGCCAGCACTGCACTTATGCCCAGGCCTTAAGCCTAGCCCGCACTTGTGCCCAGGCCTTAAGCCTAGCCCGCACTTGTGCCCCCTGTCTTGATCCTAGCCAGCACTGCACTTATGCCCAGGCCTTAAGCCTTGCCCGCACTTGTGCCCAGGCCTTAAGCCTAGCCCGCACTTGTGCCCAGGCCTTAAGCCTAGCCCGCACTTGTGCCCAGGCCTTAAGCCTAGCCCGCACTTGTGCCCAGGCCTTAAGCCTAGCCCGCACTTGTGCCCAGGCCTTAAGCCTAGCCCGCACTTGTGCCCAGGCCTTAAGCCTAGCCCGCACTTGTGCCCAGGCCTTAAGCCTAGCCCGCACTTGTGCCCAGGCCTTGATCCTAGCCCGCACTTGTGCCCCTGCCTTGATCCTAGCCCGCACTTGTGCCCAGGCCTTAAGCCTAGCCCGCACTTGTGCCCAGGCCTTAAGCCTAGCCCGCACTTGTGCCCCCTGCCTTGATCCTAGCCAGCACTTGTGCCCAGGCCTTAAGCCTAGCCCGCACTTGTGCCCCTGCCTTAAGCCTAGCCCGCACTTGTGCCCCTGCCTTAAGCCTAGCCCGCACTTGTGCCCCTGCCTTAAGCCTAGCCCGCACTTGTGCCCCCTGCCTTGATCCTAGCCAGCACTTGTGCCCAGGCCTTAAGCCTAGCCTGCACTTGTGCCCAGGCCTTAAGCCTAGCCTGCACTTTTGAGCCCCTTGAATGCTTGTTTGTTTGTTTTTGTCTTCAGCTTCATGTTGGTTATGCACATAGGGCCAGCTTTACGCTCTTCGCTCTTGTCCCGTCTGAATGCGCATGCACGACTGTAATTGGGGAAGAAGGCATTACCCATTTACGGAGGACAGACAAGAAGTGCCTGGTCGCTTGGAGCATGGGGTTATGGAGAGGCTCCGCACTGTACAACAAAGGATCTAGTCCTAAATGTCCAAGTACAGAGTAGAGGGGTGAAAGCTAGCTCTTCACCCCTATGGGTGCCTAACCCTTTATGCAAAGAGTGCAAAGAGTTAGCTGAATGCCTTAAGCCTAGCCAGCACTTGTGCGCCCTGCCTTGATCCTGGCCAGCACTGCACTTGTGCCCATGCCTTAAGCCTGGCTGGCACTTGTGCCCATGCCTTAAGCCTAGCCGGCACTTGTGGCCCCTGCCTTGATCCTAGCCAGCACTGCACTTGTGCCCAGGCCTTAAGCCTAGCCTGCACTTGTGCCCCGGCCTTAAGCCTAGCCCACACTTGTGTCCAGGCCTTAGGCCTAGCCCGCACTTGTGCCCAGGCCTTAAGCCTAGCCCGCACTTGTGCCCAGGCCTTAAGCCTAGCCCGCACTTGTGCCCCGGCCTTAAGCCTAACCCGCACTTGTGCCCAGGCCTTAAGCCTAGCCCGCACTTGTGCCCAGGCCTTAAGCCTAGCCGGCACTTGTGGCCCCTGCCTTGATCCTAGCCAGCACTGCACTTGTGCCCAGGCCTTAAGCCTAGCCTGCACTTGTGCCCCGGCCTTAAGCCTAGCCCGCACTTGTGCCCAGGCCTTAAGCCTAGCCCGCACTTGTGCCCAGGCCTTAAGCCTAGCCAGCACTTGTGCCCAGGCCTTAAGCCTAGCCCGCACTTGTGCCCCGGCCTTAAGCCTAACCCGCACTTGTGCCCAGGCCTTAAGCCTAGCCCGCACTTGTGCCCAGGCCTTAAGCTTAGCCCACACTTGTGCCCCGGCTTTAAGCTTAGCCCGCACTTGTGCCCAGGCCTTAAGCCTAGCCCGCACTTGTGCCCAGGCCTTAAGCCTAGCCCGCACTTGTGCCCAGGCCTTAAGCCTAGCCCGCACTTGTGCCCAGGCCTTAAGCCTAGCCCGCACTTGTGCCCAGGCCTTAAGCCTAGCCCGCACTTGTGCCCAGGCCTTGATCCTAGCCCGCACTTGTGCCCCTGCCTTGATCCTAGCCCGCACTTGTGCCCAGGCCTTAAGCCTAGCCCGCACTTGTGCCCAGGCCTTAAGCCTAGCCCGCACTTGTGCCCCCTGCCTTGATCCTAGCCAGCACTTGTGCCCAGGCCTTAAGCCTAGCCCGCACTTGTGCCCCTGCCTTAAGCCTAGCCCGCACTTGTGCCCCTGCCTTAAGCCTAGCCCGCACTTGTGCCCCTGCCTTAAGCCTAGCCCGCACTTGTGCCCCCTGCCTTGATCCTAGCCAGCACTTGTGCCCAGGCCTTAAGCCTAGCCCGCACTTGTGCCCAGGCCTTAAGCCTAGCCCGCACTTGTCCTCAGGCCATAAGCCTAGCCCGCACTTGTGCCCCGGCCTTAAGCCTAGCCCGCACTTGTGCCCCGGCCTTAAGCCTAGCCCGCACTTGTGCCCCGGCCTTAAGCCTAGCCCGCACTTGTGCCCAGGCCTTAAGCCTAGCCCGCACTTGTGCCCAGGCCTTAAGCCTAGCCTGCACTTTTGAGCCCCTTGAATGCTTGTTTGTTTGTTTTTGTCTTCAGCTTCATGTTGGTTATGCACATAGGGCCAGCTTTACGCTCTTCGCTCTTGTCCCGTCTGAATGCGCATGCACGACTGTAATTGGGGAAGAAGGCATTACCCATTTACGGAGGACAGACAAGAAGTGCCTGGTCGCTTGGAGCATGGGGTTATGGAGAGGCTCCGCACTGTACAACAAAGGATCTAGTCCTAAATGTCCAAGTACAGAGTAGAGGGGTGAAAGCTAGCTCTTCACCCCTATGGGTGCCTAACCCTTTATGCAAAGAGTGCAAAGAGTTAGCTGAATGCCTTAAGCCTAGCCAGCACTTGTGCCCCCTGCCTTGATCCTGGCCAGCACTGCACTTGTGCCCATGCCTTAAGCCTGGCTGGCACTTGTGCCCATGCCTTAAGCCTAGCCGGCACTTGTGGCCCCTGCCTTGATCCTAGCCAGCACTGCACTTGTGCCCAGGCCTTAAGCCTAGCCTGCACTTGTGCCCAGGCCTTAAGCCTAGCCTGCACTTGTGCCCCGGCCTTAAGCCTAGCCCGCACTTGTGTCCAGGCCTTAAGCCTAGCCCGCACTTGTGCCCAGGCCTTAAGCCTAGCCCGCACTTGTGCCCAGGCCTTAAGCCTAGCCCGCACTTGTGCCCAGGCCTTAAGCCTAGCCCGCACTTGTGCCCAGGCCTTAAGCCTAACCCGCACTTGTGCCCAGGCCTTAAGCCTAGCCCGCACTTGTGCCCAGGCCTTAAGCCTAGCCCGCACTTGTGCCCAGGCCTTAAGCCTAGCCCGCACTTGTGCCCAGGCCTTAAGCCTAGCCCGCACTTGTGCCCCCTGCCTTGATCCTAGCCAGCACTGCACTTATGCCCAGGCCTTAAGCCTAGCCCGCACTTGTGCCCAGGCCTTAAGCCTAGCCCGCACTTGTGCCCCCTGTCTTGATCCTAGCCAGCACTGCACTTATGCCCAGGCCTTAAGCCTTGCCCGCACTTGTGCCCAGGCCTTAAGCCTAGCCCGCACTTGTGCCCAGGCCTTAAGCCTAGCCCGCACTTGTGCCCAGGCCTTAAGCCTAGCCCGCACTTGTGCCCAGGCCTTAAGCCTAGCCCGCACTTGTGCCCAGGCCTTAAGCCTAGCCCGCACTTGTGCCCAGGCCTTAAGCCTAGCCCGCACTTGTGCCCAGGCCTTAAGCCTAGCCCGCACTTGTGCCCAGGCCTTGATCCTAGCCCGCACTTGTGCCCCTGCCTTGATCCTAGCCCGCACTTGTGCCCAGGCCTTAAGCCTAGCCCGCACTTGTGCCCAGGCCTTAAGCCTAGCCCGCACTTGTGCCCCCTGCCTTGATCCTAGCCAGCACTTGTGCCCAGGCCTTAAGCCTAGCCCGCACTTGTGCCCCTGCCTTAAGCCTAGCCCGCACTTGTGCCCCTGCCTTAAGCCTAGCCCGCACTTGTGCCCCTGCCTTAAGCCTAGCCCGCACTTGTGCCCCCTGCCTTGATCCTAGCCAGCACTTGTGCCCAGGCCTTAAGCCTAGCCTGCACTTGTGCCCAGGCCTTAAGCCTAGCCTGCACTTTTGAGCCCCTTGAATGCTTGTTTGTTTGTTTTTGTCTTCAGCTTCATGTTGGTTATGCACATAGGGCCAGCTTTACGCTCTTCGCTCTTGTCCCGTCTGAATGCGCATGCACGACTGTAATTGGGGAAGAAGGCATTACCCATTTACGGAGGACAGACAAGAAGTGCCTGGTCGCTTGGAGCATGGGGTTATGGAGAGGCTCCGCACTGTACAACAAAGGATCTAGTCCTAAATGTCCAAGTACAGAGTAGAGGGGTGAAAGCTAGCTCTTCACCCCTATGGGTGCCTAACCCTTTATGCAAAGAGTGCAAAGAGTTAGCTGAATGCCTTAAGCCTAGCCAGCACTTGTGCGCCCTGCCTTGATCCTGGCCAGCACTGCACTTGTGCCCATGCCTTAAGCCTGGCTGGCACTTGTGCCCATGCCTTAAGCCTAGCCGGCACTTGTGGCCCCTGCCTTGATCCTAGCCAGCACTGCACTTGTGCCCAGGCCTTAAGCCTAGCCTGCACTTGTGCCCCGGCCTTAAGCCTAGCCCACACTTGTGTCCAGGCCTTAGGCCTAGCCCGCACTTGTGCCCAGGCCTTAAGCCTAGCCCGCACTTGTGCCCAGGCCTTAAGCCTAGCCCGCACTTGTGCCCCGGCCTTAAGCCTAACCCGCACTTGTGCCCAGGCCTTAAGCCTAGCCCGCACTTGTGCCCAGGCCTTAAGCCTAGCCGGCACTTGTGGCCCCTGCCTTGATCCTAGCCAGCACTGCACTTGTGCCCAGGCCTTAAGCCTAGCCTGCACTTGTGCCCCGGCCTTAAGCCTAGCCCGCACTTGTGCCCAGGCCTTAAGCCTAGCCCGCACTTGTGCCCAGGCCTTAAGCCTAGCCCGCACTTGTGCCCAGGCCTTAAGCCTAGCCCGCACTTGTGCCCCGGCCTTAAGCCTAACCCGCACTTGTGCCCAGGCCTTAAGCCTAGCCCGCACTTGTGCCCAGGCCTTAAGCTTAGCCCACACTTGTGCCCCGGCTTTAAGCTTAGCCCGCACTTGTGCCCAGGCCTTAAGCCTAGCCCGCACTTGTGCCCAGGCCTTAAGCCTAGCCCGCACTTGTGCCCAGGCCTTAAGCCTAGCCCGCACTTGTGCCCAGGCCTTAAGCCTAGCCCGCACTTGTGCCCAGGCCTTAAGCCTAGCCCGCACTTGTGCCCAGGCCTTGATCCTAGCCCGCACTTGTGCCCCTGCCTTGATCCTAGCCCGCACTTGTGCCCAGGCCTTAAGCCTAGCCCGCACTTGTGCCCAGGCCTTAAGCCTAGCCCGCACTTGTGCCCAGGCCTTGATCCTAGCCCGCACTTGTGCCCCTGCCTTGATCCTAGCCCGCACTTGTGCCCAGGCCTTAAGCCTAGCCCGCACTTGTGCCCCTGCCTTAAGCCTAGCCCGCACTTGTGCCCCTGCCTTAAGCCTAGCCCGCACTTGTGCCCCCTGCCTTGATCCTAGCCAGCACTTGTGCCCAGGCCTTAAGCCTAGCCTGCACTTGTGCCCAGGCCTTAAGCCTAGCCCGCACTTGTGCCCAGGCCTTAAGCCTAGCCCGCACTTGTGCCCAGGCCTTAAGCCTAGCCCGCACTTGTGCCCAGGCCTTAAGCCTAGCCCGCACTTGTGCCCAGGCCTTAAGCCTAGCCCGCACTTGTGCCCAGGCCTTAAGCCTAGCCCGCACTTGTGCCCCGGCCTTAAGCCTAGCCCGCACTTGTGCCCCGGCCTTAAGCCTAGCCCGCACTTGTGCCCAGGCCTTAAGCCTAGCCCGCACTTGTGCCCAGGCCTTAAGCCTAGCCCGCACTTGTGCCCAGGCCTTAAGCCTAGCCCGCACTTGTGCCCAGGCCTTAAGCCTAGCCCGCACTTGTGCCCAGGCCTTAAGCCTAGCCCGCACTTGTGCCCAGGCCTTAAGCCTAGCCCGCACTTGTGCCCAGGCCTTAAGCCTAGCCCGCACTTGTGCCCAGGCCTTAAGCCTAGCCCGCATTTGTGCCCAGGCCTTAAGCCTAGCCCGCACTTGTGCCCAGGCCTTAAGCCTAGCCCGCACTTGTGCCCAGGCCTTAAGCCTAGCCCGCACTTGTGCCCCCTGCCTTGATCCTAGCCAGCACTTGTGCCCAGGCCTTAAGCCTAGCCCGCACTTGTGCCCAGGCCTTAAGCCAAGCCCGCACTTGTGCCCCTGCCTTAAGCCTAGCCCGCACTTGTGCCCCTGCCTTAAGCCTAGCCCGCACTTGTGTCCAGGCCTTAAGCCTAGCCCGCACTTGTGCCCAGGCCTTAAGCCTAGCCCGCACTTGTGCCCAGGCCTTAAGCCTAGCCCGCACTTGTGCCCAGGCCTTAAGCCTAGCCCGCACTTGTGCCCAGGCCTTAAGCCTAGCCCGCACTTGTGCCCTGGCCTTAAGCCTAGCCCGCACTTGTGCCCTGGCCTTAAGCCTAGCCCGCACTTGTGCCCAGGCCTTAAGCCTAGCCCGCACTTGTCCTCAGGCCATAAGCCTAGCCCGCACTTGTGCCCCGGCCTTAAGCCTAGCCCGCACTTGTGCCCCGGCCTTAAGCCTAGCCCGCACTTGTGCCCCGGCCTTAAGCCTAGCCCGCACTTGTGCCCAGGCCTTAAGCCTAGCCCGCACTTGTGCCCAGGCCTTAAGCCTAGCCCGCACTTGTGCCCAGGCCTTAAGCCTAGCCCGCACTTGTGCCCAGGCCTTAAGCCTAGCCCGCACTTGTGCCCAGGCCTTAAGCCTAGCCCGCACTTGTGCCCAGGCCTTAAGCCTAGCCCACACTTGTGCCCCCTGCCTTGATCCTAGCCAGCACTTGTGCCCAGGCCTTAAGCCTAGCCCGCACTTGTGCCCAGGCCTTAAGCCTAGCCTGCACTTTTGAGCCCCTTGAATGCTTGTTTGTTTGTTTTTGTCTTCAGCTTCATGTTGGTTATGCACATAGGGCCAGCTTTACGCTCTTCGCTCTTGTCCCGTCTGAATGCGCATGCACGACTGTAATTGGGGAAGAAGGCATTACCCATTTACGGAGGACAGACAAGAAGTGCCTGGTCGCTTGGAGCATGGGGTTATGGAGAGGCTCCGCACTGTACAACAAAGGATCTAGTCCTAAATGTCCAAGTACAGAGTAGAGGGGTGAAAGCTAGCTCTTCACCCCTATGGGTGCCTAACCCTTTATGCAAAGAGTGCAAAGAGTTAGCTGAATGCCTTAAGCCTAGCCAGCACTTGTGCCCCCTGCCTTGATCCTGGCCAGCACTGCACTTGTACCCATGCCTTAAGCCTGGCTGGCACTTGTGCCCATGCCTTAAGCCTAGCCGGCACTTGTGGCCCCTGCCTTGATCCTAGCCAGCACTGCACTTGTGCCCAGGCCTTAAGCCTAGCCTGCACTTGTGCCCCGGCCTTAAGCCTAGCCCGCACTTGTGTCCAGGCCTTAAGCCTAGCCCTCACTTGTGCCCAGGCCTTAAGCCTAGCCCGCACTTGTGCCCAGGCCTTAAGCCTAGCCCGTACTTGTGCCCAGGCCTTAAGCCTAGCCCGCACTTGTGCCCCGGCCTTAAGCCTAACCCGCACTTGTGCCCAGGCCTTAAGCCTAGCCCGCACTTGTGCCCAGGCCTTAAGCCTAGCCCGCACTTGTGCCCAGGCCTTAAGCCGAGCCCGCACTTGTGCCCCTGCCTTAAGCCGAGCCCGCACTTGTGCCCCTGCCTTAAGCCGAGCCCGCACTTGTGCCCCTGCCTTGATCCTAGCCAGCACTTGTGCCCAGGCCTTAAGCCTAGCCCGCACTTGTGCCCAGGCCTTAAGCCTAGCCCGCACTTGTGCCCCCTGCCTTGATCCTAGCCAGCACTGCACTTATGCCCAGGCCTTAAGCCTAGCCTGCACTTGTGCCCAGGCCTTAAGCCTAGCCCGCACTTGTGCCCAGGCCTTAAGCCTAGCCCGCACTTGTGCCCAGGCCTTAAGCCTAGCCCGCACTTGTGCCCAGGCCTTAAGCCTAGCCCGCACTTGTGCCCAGGCCTTAAGCCTAGCCCGCACTTGTGCCCAGGCCTTAAGCCTAGCCCGCACTTGTGCCCAGGCCTTAAGCCTAGCCCGCACTTGTGCCCCTGCCTTGATCCTAGCCAGCACTTGTGCCCAGGCCTTAAGCCTAGCCCGCACTTGTGCCCAGGCCTTAAGCCTAGCCCGCACTTGTGCCCAGGCCTTAAGCCTAGCCCGCACTTGTGCCCCTGCCTTAAGCCTAGCCCGCACTTGTGCCCCCTGCCTTGATCCTAGCCAGCACTTGTGCCCCCTGCCTTGATCCTAGCCAGCACTTGTGCCCAGGCCTTAAGCCTAGCCCGCACTTGTGCCCAGGCCTTAAGCCTAGCCTGCACTTTTGAGCCCCTTGAATGCTTGTTTGTTTGTTTTTGTCTTCAGCTTCATGTTGGTTATGCACATAGGGCCAGCTTTACGCTCTTCGCTCTTGTCCCGTCTGAATGCGCATGCACGACTGTAATTGGGGAAGAAGGCATTACCCATTTACGGAGGACAGACAAGAAGTGCCTGGTCGCTTGGAGCATGGGGTTATGGAGAGGCT
The DNA here is from genome assembly GCF_032444005.1 of Ranitomeya imitator. Classification (NCBI taxonomy): domain Eukaryota; kingdom Metazoa; phylum Chordata; class Amphibia; order Anura; family Dendrobatidae; genus Ranitomeya; species Ranitomeya imitator. The sequence goes on along the minus strand of NW_027193327.1, from coordinate 49,947 downwards.
CCGCACTGTACAACAAAGGATCTAGTCCTAAATGTCCAAGTACAGAGTAGAGGGGTGAAAGCTAGCTCTTCACCCCTATGGGTGCCTAACCCTTTATGCAAAGAGTGCAAAGAGTTAGCTGAATGCCTTAAGCCTAGCCAGCACTTGTGCCCCCTGCCTTGATCCTGGCCAGCACTGCACTTGTGCCCATGCCTTAAGCCTGGCTGGCACTTGTGCCCATGCCTTAAGCCTAGCCGGCACTTGTGGCCCCTGCCTTGATCCTAGCCAGCACTGCACTTGTGCCCAGGCCTTAAGCCTAGCCTGCACTTGTGCCCCGGCCTTAAGCCTAGCCCGCACTTGTTTCCAGGCCTTAAGCCTAGCCCGCACTTGTGTCCAGGCCTTAAGCCTAGCCCGCACTTGTGCCCAGGCCTTAAGCCTAGCCCGCACTTGTGCCCAGGCCTAAAGCCTAGCCCGCACTTGTGCCCAGGCCTTAAGCCTAGCCCGCACTTGTGCCCCGGCCTTAAGCCTAACCCGCACTTGTGCCCCGGCCTTAAGCCTAACCCGCACTTGTGCCCAGGCCTTAAGCCTAACCCGCACTTGTGCCCAGGCCTTAAGCCTAACCCGCACTTGTGCCCAGGCCTTAAGCCTAACCCGCACTTGTGCCCAGGCCTTAAGCCTAGCCCGCACTTGTGCCCAGGCCTTAAGCCTAGCCCGCACTTGTGCCCCGGCTTTAAGCTTAGCCCGCACTTGTGCCCCGGCTTTAAGCTTAGCCCGCACTTGTGCCCCGGCCTTAAGCCGAGCCCGCACTTGTGCCCCGGCCTTAAGCCGAGCCCGCACTTGTGCCCCGGCCTTAAGCCGAGCCCGCACTTGTGCCCCGGCCTTAAGCCGAGCCCGCACTTGTGCCCCGGCCTTAAGCCGAGCCCGCACTTGTGCCCCTGCCTTAAGCCGAGCCCGCACTTGTGCCCCTGCCTTAAGCCGAGCCCGCACTTGTGCCCCTGCCTTAAGCCTAGCCCGCACTTGTGCCCAGGCCTTAAGCCTAGCCCGCACTTGTGCCCAGGCCTTAAGCCTAGCCCGCACTTGTGCCCAGGCCTTAAGCCTAGCCCGCACTTGTGCCCCGGCCTTAAGCCTAGCCCGCACTTGTGCCCCGGCCTTAAGCCTAGCCCGCACTTGTGCCCAGGCCTTAAGCCTAGCCCGCACTTGTGCCCAGGCCTTAAGCCTAGCCCGCACTTGTGCCCAGGCCTTAAGCCTAGCCCGCACTTGTGCCCAGGCCTTAAGCCTAGCCCGCACTTGTGCCCAGGCCTTAAGCCTAGCCCGCACTTGTGCCCAGGCCTTAAGCCTAGCCCGCACTTGTGCCCAGGCCTTAAGCCTAGCCCGCACTTGTCCTCAGGCCATAAGCCTAGCCCGCACTTGTGCCCCGGCCTTAAGCCTAGCCCGCACTTGTGCCCCGGCCTTAAGCCTAGCCCGCACTTGTGCCCCGGCCTTAAGCCTAGCCCGCACTTGTGCCCAGGCCTTAAGCCTAGCCCGCACTTGTGCCCAGGCCTTAAGCCTAGCCTGCACTTTTGAGCCCCTTGAATGCTTGTTTGTTTGTTTTTGTCTTCAGCTTCATGTTGGTTATGCACATAGGGCCAGCTTTACGCTCTTCGCTCTTGTCCCGTCTGAATGCGCATGCACGACTGTAATTGGGGAAGAAGGCATTACCCATTTACGGAGGACAGACAAGAAGTGCCTGGTCGCTTGGAGTATGGGGTTATGGAGAGGCTCCGCACTGTACAACAAAGGATCTAGTCCTAAATGTCCAAGTACAGAGTAGAGGGGTGAAAGCTAGCTCTTCACCCCTATGGGTGCCTAACCCTTTATGCAAAGAGTGCAAAGAGTTAGCTGAATGCCTTAAGCCTAGCCAGCACTTGTGCCCCCTGCCTTGATCCTGGCCAGCACTGCACTTGTGCCCATGCCTTAAGCCTGGCTGGCACTTGTGCCCATGCCTTAAGCCTAGCCGGCACTTGTGGCCCCTGCCTTGATCCTAGCCAGCACTGCACTTGTGCCCAGGCCTTAAGCCTAGCCTGCACTTGTGCCCAGGCCTTAAGCCTAGCCTGCACTTGTGCCCCGGCCTTAAGCCTAGCCCGCACTTGTGTCCAGGCCTTAAGCCTAGCCCGCACTTGTGCCCAGGCCTTAAGCCTAGCCCGCACTTGTGCCCAGGCCTTAAGCCTAGCCCGCACTTGTGCCCAGGCCTTAAGCCTAGCCCGCACTTGTGCCCAGGCCTTAAGCCTAACCCGCACTTGTGCCCAGGCCTTAAGCCTAGCCCGCACTTGTGCCCAGGCCTTAAGCCTAGCCCGCACTTGTGCCCAGGCCTTAAGCCTAGCCCGCACTTGTGCCCAGGCCTTAAGCCTAGCCCGCACTTGTGCCCCCTGCCTTGATCCTAGCCAGCACTGCACTTATGCCCAGGCCTTAAGCCTAGCCCGCACTTGTGCCCAGGCCTTAAGCCTAGCCCGCACTTGTGCCCCCTGTCTTGATCCTAGCCAGCACTGCACTTATGCCCAGGCCTTAAGCCTTGCCCGCACTTGTGCCCAGGCCTTAAGCCTAGCCCGCACTTGTGCCCAGGCCTTAAGCCTAGCCCGCACTTGTGCCCAGGCCTTAAGCCTAGCCCGCACTTGTGCCCAGGCCTTAAGCCTAGCCCGCACTTGTGCCCAGGCCTTAAGCCTAGCCCGCACTTGTGCCCAGGCCTTAAGCCTAGCCCGCACTTGTGCCCAGGCCTTAAGCCTAGCCCGCACTTGTGCCCAGGCCTTAAGCCTAGCCCGCACTTGTGCCCAGGCCTTGATCCTAGCCCGCACTTGTGCCCCTGCCTTGATCCTAGCCCGCACTTGTGCCCAGGCCTTAAGCCTAGCCCGCACTTGTGCCCAGGCCTTAAGCCTAGCCCGCACTTGTGCCCCCTGCCTTGATCCTAGCCAGCACTTGTGCCCAGGCCTTAAGCCTAGCCCGCACTTGTGCCCCTGCCTTAAGCCTAGCCCGCACTTGTGCCCCTGCCTTAAGCCTAGCCCGCACTTGTGCCCCTGCCTTAAGCCTAGCCCGCACTTGTGCCCCCTGCCTTGATCCTAGCCAGCACTTGTGCCCAGGCCTTAAGCCTAGCCTGCACTTGTGCCCAGGCCTTAAGCCTAGCCTGCACTTTTGAGCCCCTTGAATGCTTGTTTGTTTGTTTTTGTCTTCAGCTTCATGTTGGTTATGCACATAGGGCCAGCTTTACGCTCTTCGCTCTTGTCCCGTCTGAATGCGCATGCACGACTGTAATTGGGGAAGAAGGCATTACCCATTTACGGAGGACAGACAAGAAGTGCCTGGTCGCTTGGAGCATGGGGTTATGGAGAGGCTCCGCACTGTACAACAAAGGATCTAGTCCTAAATGTCCAAGTACAGAGTAGAGGGGTGAAAGCTAGCTCTTCACCCCTATGGGTGCCTAACCCTTTATGCAAAGAGTGCAAAGAGTTAGCTGAATGCCTTAAGCCTAGCCAGCACTTGTGCGCCCTGCCTTGATCCTGGCCAGCACTGCACTTGTGCCCATGCCTTAAGCCTGGCTGGCACTTGTGCCCATGCCTTAAGCCTAGCCGGCACTTGTGGCCCCTGCCTTGATCCTAGCCAGCACTGCACTTGTGCCCAGGCCTTAAGCCTAGCCTGCACTTGTGCCCCGGCCTTAAGCCTAGCCCACACTTGTGTCCAGGCCTTAGGCCTAGCCCGCACTTGTGCCCAGGCCTTAAGCCTAGCCCGCACTTGTGCCCAGGCCTTAAGCCTAGCCCGCACTTGTGCCCCGGCCTTAAGCCTAACCCGCACTTGTGCCCAGGCCTTAAGCCTAGCCCGCACTTGTGCCCAGGCCTTAAGCCTAGCCGGCACTTGTGGCCCCTGCCTTGATCCTAGCCAGCACTGCACTTGTGCCCCGGCCTTAAGCCTAGCCCGCACTTGTTTCCAGGCCTTAAGCCTAGCCCGCACTTGTGTCCAGGCCTTAAGCCTAGCCCGCACTTGTGCCCAGGCCTTAAGCCTAGCCCGCACTTGTGCCCAGGCCTAAAGCCTAGCCCGCACTTGTGCCCAGGCCTTAAGCCTAGCCCGCACTTGTGCCCCGGCCTTAAGCCTAACCCGCACTTGTGCCCCGGCCTTAAGCCTAACCCGCACTTGTGCCCAGGCCTTAAGCCTAACCCGCACTTGTGCCCAGGCCTTAAGCCTAACCCGCACTTGTGCCCAGGCCTTAAGCCTAACCCGCACTTGTGCCCAGGCCTTAAGCCTAGCCCGCACTTGTGCCCAGGCCTTAAGCCTAGCCCGCACTTGTGCCCCGGCTTTAAGCTTAGCCCGCACTTGTGCCCCGGCTTTAAGCTTAGCCCGCACTTGTGCCCCGGCCTTAAGCCGAGCCCGCACTTGTGCCCCGGCCTTAAGCCGAGCCCGCACTTGTGCCCCGGCCTTAAGCCGAGCCCGCACTTGTGCCCCGGCCTTAAGCCGAGCCCGCACTTGTGCCCCGGCCTTAAGCCGAGCCCGCACTTGTGCCCCTGCCTTAAGCCGAGCCCGCACTTGTGCCCCTGCCTTAAGCCGAGCCCGCACTTGTGCCCCTGCCTTAAGCCTAGCCCGCACTTGTGCCCAGGCCTTAAGCCTAGCCCGCACTTGTGCCCAGGCCTTAAGCCTAGCCCGCACTTGTGCCCAGGCCTTAAGCCTAGCCCGCACTTGTGCCCCGGCCTTAAGCCTAGCCCGCACTTGTGCCCCGGCCTTAAGCCTAGCCCGCACTTGTGCCCAGGCCTTAAGCCTAGCCCGCACTTGTGCCCAGGCCTTAAGCCTAGCCCGCACTTGTGCCCAGGCCTTAAGCCTAGCCCGCACTTGTGCCCAGGCCTTAAGCCTAGCCCGCACTTGTGCCCAGGCCTTAAGCCTAGCCCGCACTTGTGCCCAGGCCTTAAGCCTAGCCCGCACTTGTGCCCAGGCCTTAAGCCTAGCCCGCACTTGTCCTCAGGCCATAAGCCTAGCCCGCACTTGTGCCCCGGCCTTAAGCCTAGCCCGCACTTGTGCCCCGGCCTTAAGCCTAGCCCGCACTTGTGCCCCGGCCTTAAGCCTAGCCCGCACTTGTGCCCAGGCCTTAAGCCTAGCCCGCACTTGTGCCCAGGCCTTAAGCCTAGCCTGCACTTTTGAGCCCCTTGAATGCTTGTTTGTTTGTTTTTGTCTTCAGCTTCATGTTGGTTATGCACATAGGGCCAGCTTTACGCTCTTCGCTCTTGTCCCGTCTGAATGCGCATGCACGACTGTAATTGGGGAAGAAGGCATTACCCATTTACGGAGGACAGACAAGAAGTGCCTGGTCGCTTGGAGTATGGGGTTATGGAGAGGCTCCGCACTGTACAACAAAGGATCTAGTCCTAAATGTCCAAGTACAGAGTAGAGGGGTGAAAGCTAGCTCTTCACCCCTATGGGTGCCTAACCCTTTATGCAAAGAGTGCAAAGAGTTAGCTGAATGCCTTAAGCCTAGCCAGCACTTGTGCCCCCTGCCTTGATCCTGGCCAGCACTGCACTTGTGCCCATGCCTTAAGCCTGGCTGGCACTTGTGCCCATGCCTTAAGCCTAGCCGGCACTTGTGGCCCCTGCCTTGATCCTAGCCAGCACTGCACTTGTGCCCAGGCCTTAAGCCTAGCCTGCACTTGTGCCCAGGCCTTAAGCCTAGCCTGCACTTGTGCCCCGGCCTTAAGCCTAGCCCGCACTTGTGTCCAGGCCTTAAGCCTAGCCCGCACTTGTGCCCAGGCCTTAAGCCTAGCCCGCACTTGTGCCCAGGCCTTAAGCCTAGCCCGCACTTGTGCCCAGGCCTTAAGCCTAGCCCGCACTTGTGCCCAGGCCTTAAGCCTAACCCGCACTTGTGCCCAGGCCTTAAGCCTAGCCCGCACTTGTGCCCAGGCCTTAAGCCTAGCCCGCACTTGTGCCCAGGCCTTAAGCCTAGCCCGCACTTGTGCCCAGGCCTTAAGCCTAGCCCGCACTTGTGCCCCCTGCCTTGATCCTAGCCAGCACTGCACTTATGCCCAGGCCTTAAGCCTAGCCCGCACTTGTGCCCAGGCCTTAAGCCTAGCCCGCACTTGTGCCCCCTGTCTTGATCCTAGCCAGCACTGCACTTATGCCCAGGCCTTAAGCCTTGCCCGCACTTGTGCCCAGGCCTTAAGCCTAGCCCGCACTTGTGCCCAGGCCTTAAGCCTAGCCCGCACTTGTGCCCAGGCCTTAAGCCTAGCCCGCACTTGTGCCCAGGCCTTAAGCCTAGCCCGCACTTGTGCCCAGGCCTTAAGCCTAGCCCGCACTTGTGCCCAGGCCTTAAGCCTAGCCCGCACTTGTGCCCAGGCCTTAAGCCTAGCCCGCACTTGTGCCCAGGCCTTAAGCCTAGCCCGCACTTGTGCCCAGGCCTTGATCCTAGCCCGCACTTGTGCCCCTGCCTTGATCCTAGCCCGCACTTGTGCCCAGGCCTTAAGCCTAGCCCGCACTTGTGCCCAGGCCTTAAGCCTAGCCCGCACTTGTGCCCCCTGCCTTGATCCTAGCCAGCACTTGTGCCCAGGCCTTAAGCCTAGCCCGCACTTGTGCCCCTGCCTTAAGCCTAGCCCGCACTTGTGCCCCTGCCTTAAGCCTAGCCCGCACTTGTGCCCCTGCCTTAAGCCTAGCCCGCACTTGTGCCCCCTGCCTTGATCCTAGCCAGCACTTGTGCCCAGGCCTTAAGCCTAGCCTGCACTTGTGCCCAGGCCTTAAGCCTAGCCTGCACTTTTGAGCCCCTTGAATGCTTGTTTGTTTGTTTTTGTCTTCAGCTTCATGTTGGTTATGCACATAGGGCCAGCTTTACGCTCTTCGCTCTTGTCCCGTCTGAATGCGCATGCACGACTGTAATTGGGGAAGAAGGCATTACCCATTTACGGAGGACAGACAAGAAGTGCCTGGTCGCTTGGAGCATGGGGTTATGGAGAGGCTCCGCACTGTACAACAAAGGATCTAGTCCTAAATGTCCAAGTACAGAGTAGAGGGGTGAAAGCTAGCTCTTCACCCCTATGGGTGCCTAACCCTTTATGCAAAGAGTGCAAAGAGTTAGCTGAATGCCTTAAGCCTAGCCAGCACTTGTGCGCCCTGCCTTGATCCTGGCCAGCACTGCACTTGTGCCCATGCCTTAAGCCTGGCTGGCACTTGTGCCCATGCCTTAAGCCTAGCCGGCACTTGTGGCCCCTGCCTTGATCCTAGCCAGCACTGCACTTGTGCCCAGGCCTTAAGCCTAGCCTGCACTTGTGCCCCGGCCTTAAGCCTAGCCCACACTTGTGTCCAGGCCTTAGGCCTAGCCCGCACTTGTGCCCAGGCCTTAAGCCTAGCCCGCACTTGTGCCCAGGCCTTAAGCCTAGCCCGCACTTGTGCCCCGGCCTTAAGCCTAACCCGCACTTGTGCCCAGGCCTTAAGCCTAGCCCGCACTTGTGCCCAGGCCTTAAGCCTAGCCGGCACTTGTGGCCCCTGCCTTGATCCTAGCCAGCACTGCACTTGTGCCCAGGCCTTAAGCCTAGCCTGCACTTGTGCCCCGGCCTTAAGCCTAGCCCGCACTTGTGCCCAGGCCTTAAGCCTAGCCCGCACTTGTGCCCAGGCCTTAAGCCTAGCCCGCACTTGTGCCCAGGCCTTAAGCCTAGCCCGCACTTGTGCCCCGGCCTTAAGCCTAACCCGCACTTGTGCCCAGGCCTTAAGCCTAGCCCGCACTTGTGCCCAGGCCTTAAGCTTAGCCCACACTTGTGCCCCGGCTTTAAGCTTAGCCCGCACTTGTGCCCAGGCCTTAAGCCTAGCCCGCACTTGTGCCCAGGCCTTAAGCCTAGCCCGCACTTGTGCCCAGGCCTTAAGCCTAGCCCGCACTTGTGCCCAGGCCTTAAGCCTAGCCCGCACTTGTGCCCAGGCCTTAAGCCTAGCCCGCACTTGTGCCCAGGCCTTGATCCTAGCCCGCACTTGTGCCCCTGCCTTGATCCTAGCCCGCACTTGTGCCCAGGCCTTAAGCCTAGCCCGCACTTGTGCCCAGGCCTTAAGCCTAGCCCGCACTTGTGCCCCCTGCCTTGATCCTAGCCAGCACTTGTGCCCAGGCCTTAAGCCTAGCCCGCACTTGTGCCCCTGCCTTAAGCCTAGCCCGCACTTGTGCCCCTGCCTTAAGCCTAGCCCGCACTTGTGCCCCTGCCTTAAGCCTAGCCCGCACTTGTGCCCCCTGCCTTGATCCTAGCCAGCACTTGTGCCCAGGCCTTAAGCCTAGCCTGCACTTGTGCCCAGGCCTTAAGCCAAGCCTGCACTTTTGAGCCCCTTGAATGCTTGTTTGTTTGTTTTTGTCTTCAGCTTCATGTTGGTTATGCACATAGGGCCAGCTTTACGCTCTTCGCTCTTGTCCCGTCTGAATGCGCATGCACGACTGTAATTGGGGAAGAAGGCATTACCCATTTACGGAGGACAGACAAGAAGTGCCTGGTCGCTTGGAGCATGGGGTTATGGAGAGGCTCCGCACTGTACAACAAAGGATCTAGTCCTAAATGTCCAAGTACAGAGTAGAGGGGTGAAAGCTAGCTCTTCACCCCTATGGGTGCCTAACCCTTTATGCAAAGAGTGCAAAGAGTTAGCTGAATGCCTTAAGCCTAGCCAGCACTTGTGCGCCCTGCCTTGATCCTGGCCAGCACTGCACTTGTGCCCATGCCTTAAGCCTGGCTGGCACTTGTGCCCATGCCTTAAGCCTAGCCGGCACTTGTGGCCCCTGCCTTGATCCTAGCCAGCACTGCACTTGTGCCCAGGCCTTAAGCCTAGCCTGCACTTGTGCCCCGGCCTTAAGCCTAGCCCACACTTGTGTCCAGGCCTTAGGCCTAGCCCGCACTTGTGCCCAGGCCTTAAGCCTAGCCCGCACTTGTGCCCAGGCCTTAAGCCTAGCCCGCACTTGTGCCCCGGCCTTAAGCCTAACCCGCACTTGTGCCCAGGCCTTAAGCCTAGCCCGCACTTGTGCCCAGGCCTTAAGCCTAGCCGGCACTTGTGGCCCCTGCCTTGATCCTAGCCAGCACTGCACTTGTGCCCAGGCCTTAAGCCTAGCCTGCACTTGTGCCCCGGCCTTAAGCCTAGCCCGCACTTGTGCCCAGGCCTTAAGCCTAGCCCGCACTTGTGCCCAGGCCTTAAGCCTAGCCCGCACTTGTGCCCAGGCCTTAAGCCTAGCCCGCACTTGTGCCCCGGCCTTAAGCCTAACCCGCACTTGTGCCCAGGCCTTAAGCCTAGCCCGCACTTGTGCCCAGGCCTTAAGCTTAGCCCACACTTGTGCCCCGGCTTTAAGCTTAGCCCGCACTTGTGCCCAGGCCTTAAGCCTAGCCCGCACTTGTGCCCAGGCCTTAAGCCTAGCCCGCACTTGTGCCCAGGCCTTAAGCCTAGCCCGCACTTGTGCCCAGGCCTTAAGCCTAGCCCGCACTTGTGCCCAGGCCTTAAGCCTAGCCCGCACTTGTGCCCAGGCCTTAAGCCTAGCCCGCACTTGTGCCCCGGCCTTAAGCCGAGCCCGCACTTGTGCCCCGGCCTTAAGCCGAGCCCGCACTTGTGCCCCGGCCTTAAGCCGAGCCCGCACTTGTGCCCCGGCCTTAAGCTTAGCCCGCACTTGTGCCCAGGCCTTAAGCCTAGCCCGCACTTGTCCTCAGGCCATAAGCCTAGCCCGCACTTGTGCCCCGGCCTTATGCCTAGCCCGCACTTGTGCCCCGGCCTTAAGCCGAGCCCGCACTTGTGCCCCTGCCTTAAGCCGAGCCCGCACTTGTGCCCCTGCCTTAAGCCGAGCCCGCACTTGTGCCCCTGCCTTAAGCCTAGCCCGCACTTGTGCCCAGGTCTTAAGCCTAGCCCGCACTTGTGCCCCCTGCCTTGATCCTAGCCAGCACTTGTGCCCAGGCCTTAAGCCAAGCCCGCACTTGTGCCCAGGCCTTAAGCCTAGCCCGCACTTGTGCCCCTGCCTTAAGCCTAGCCCGCACTTGTGTCCAGGCCTTAAGCCTAGCCCGCACTTGTGCCCCTGCCTTAAGCCTAGCCCGCACTTGTGTCCAGGCCTTAAGCCTAGCCCGCACTTGTGCCCAGGCCTTAAGCCTAGCCCGCACTTGTGCCCAGGCCTTAAGCCTAGCCCGCACTTGTGCCCAGGCCTTAAGCCTAGCCCGCACTTGTGCCCAGGCCTTAAGCCTAGCCCGCACTTGTGCCCTGGCCTTAAGCCTAGCCCGCACTTGTGCCCTGGCCTTAAGCCTAGCCCGCACTTGTGCCCTGGCCTTAAGCCTAGCCCGCACTTGTCCTCAGGCCATAAGCCTAGCCCGCACTTGTGCCCCGGCCTTAAGCCTAGCCCGCACTTGTGCCCCGGCCTTAAGCCTAGCCCGCACTTGTGCCCCGGCCTTAAGCCTAGCCCGCACTTGTGCCCAGGCCTTAAGCCTAGCCCGCACTTGTGCCCAGGCCTTAAGCCTAGCCTGCACTTTTGAGCCCCTTGAATGCTTGTTTGTTTGTTTTTGTCTTCAGCTTCATGTTGGTTATGCACATAGGGCCAGCTTTACGCTCTTCGCTCTTGTCCCGTCTGAATGCGCATGCACGACTGTAATTGGGGAAGAAGGCATTACCCATTTACGGAGGACAGACAAGAAGTGCCTGGTCGCTTGGAGCATGGGGTTATGGAGAGGCTCCGCACTGTACAACAAAGGATCTAGTCCTAAATGTCCAAGTACAGAGTAGAGGGGTGAAAGCTAGCTCTTCACCCCTATGGGTGCCTAACCCTTTATGCAAAGAGTGCAAAGAGTTAGCTGAATGCCTTAAGCCTAGCCAGCACTTGTGCCCCCTGCCTTGATCCTGGCCAGCACTGCACTTGTGCCCATGCCTTAAGCCTGGCTGGCACTTGTGCCCATGCCTTAAGCCTAGCCGGCACTTGTGGCCCCTGCCTTGATCCTAGCCAGCACTGCACTTGTGCCCAGGCCTTAAGCCTAGCCTGCACTTGTGCCCCGGCCTTAAGCCTAGCCCGCACTTGTGTCCAGGCCTTAAGCCTAGCCCGCACTTGTGCCCAGGCCTTAAGCCTAGCCCGCACTTGTGCCCAGGCCTTAAGCCTAGCCCGCACTTGTGCCCAGGCCTTAAGCCTAGCCCGCACTTGTGCCCCTGCCTTAAGCCTAGCCCGCACTTGTGCCCAGGCCTTAAGCCTAGCCCGCACTTGTGCCCAGGCCTTAAGCCTGGCCCGCACTTGTGCCCAGGCCTAAAGCCTAGCCCGCACTTGTGCCCAGGCCTTAAGCCTAGCCCGCACTTGTGCCCCGGCCTTAAGCCTAGCCCGCACTTGTGCCCAGGCCTTAAGCCTAGCCCGCACTTGTCCTCAGGCCATAAGCCTAGCCGCACTTGTGCCCCGGCCTTAAGCCTAGCCCGCACTTGTGCCCCGGCCTTAAGCCTAGCCCACACTTGTGCCCCGGCCTTAAGCCTAGCCCGCACTTGTGCCCAGGCCTTAAGCCTAGCCCGCACTTGTGCCCAGGCCTTAAGCCTAGCCCGCACTTGTGCCCAGGCCTTAAGCCTAGCCTGCACTTGTGCCCCCTGCCTTGATCCTAGCCAGCACTTGTGCCCAGGCCTTAAGCCTAGCCCGCACTTGTGCCCAGGCCTTAAGCCTAGCCTGCACTTTTGAGCCCCTTGAATGCTTGTTTGTTTTTGTCTTCAGCTTCATGTTGGTCATGCACATAGGGCCAGCTTTACGCTCTTCGCTCTTGTCCCATCTGAATGCGCATGCACGACTGTAATTGGGGAAGAAGGCATTACCCATTTACGGAGGACAGACAAGAAGTGCCTGGTCGCTTGGAGCATGGGGTTATGGAGAGGCTCCGCACTGTACAACAAAGGATCTAGTCCTAAATGTCCAAGTACAGAGTAGAGGGGTGAAAGCTAGCTCTTCACCCCTATGGGTGCCCCTAACCCTTTATGCAAAGAGTGCAAAGAGTTAGCTGAATGCCTTAAGCCTAGCCAGCACTTGTGCCCCCTGCCTTGATCCTGGCCAGCACTGCACTTGTGCCCATGCCGTAAGCCTAGCCCGCACTTGTGCCCAGGCCTTAAGCCTGGCTGGCACTTGTGCCCATGCCTTAAGCCTAGCCGGCACTTGTGGCCCCTGCCTTGATCCTAGCCAGCACTGCACTTGTGCCCAGGCCTTAAGCCTAGCCTGCACTTGTGCCCCGGCCTTAAGCCTAGCCTGCACTTGTGCCCCGGCCTTAAGCCTAGCCCGCACTTGTGCCCCGGCCTTAAGCCTAACCCGCACTTGTGCCCAGGCCTTAAGCCTAGCCCGCACTTGTGCCCAGGCCTTAAGCCTAGCCCGCACTTGTGCCCCCTGCCTTGATCCTAGCCAGCACTGCACTTGTGCCCAGGCCTTAAGCCTAGCCTGCACTTGTGCCCAGGCCTTAAGCCTAGCCCGCACTTGTGCCCAGGCCTTAAGCCTAGCCCGCACTTGTGCCCAGGCCTTAAGCCTAGCCCGCACTTGTGCCCAGGCCTTAAGCCTAGCCCGCACTTGTGCCCCCTGCCTTGATCCTAGCCAGCACTTGTGCCCAGGCCTTAAGCCTAGCCTGCACTTGTGCCCTGGCCTTAAGCCTAGCCCGCACTTGTGCCCCGGCCTTAAGCCTAGCCCGCACTTGTGCCCCGGCCTTAAGCCTAACCCGCACTTGTGCCCAGGCCTTAAGCCTAGCCCGCACTTGTGCCCAGGCCTTAAGCCTAGCCCGCACTTGTGCCCCGGCTTTAAGCTTAGCCCGCACTTGTGCCCCGGCTTTAAGCTTAGCCCGCACTTGTGCCCAGGCCTTAAGCCTAGCCCGCACTTGTGCCCCGGCCTTAAGCCGAGCCCGCACTTGTGCCCCGGCCTTAAGCCGAGCCCGCACTTGTGCCCCGGCCTTAAGCCGAGCCCGCACTTGTGCCCCTGCCTTAAGTCGAGCCCGCACTTGTGCCCCTGCCTTAAGCCGAGCCCGCACTTGTGCCCCTGCCTTAAGCCGAGCCCGCACTTGTGCCCCTGCCTTAAGCCGAGCCCGCACTTGTGCCCCTGCCTTAAGCCGAGCCCGCACTTGTGCCCCTGCCTTAAGCCTAGCCCGCACTTGTGCCCAGGCCTTAAGCCTAGCCCGCACTTGTGCCCCTGCCTTAAGCCTAGCCCGCACTTGTGCCCCTGCCTTAAGCCTAGCCCGCACTTGTGCCCAGACCTAAAGCCTAGCCCGCACTTGTGCTCAGGCCTTAAGCCTAGCCCGCACTTGTGCCCAGGCCTTAAGCCTAGCCCGCACTTGTGCCCAGGCCTTAAGCCTAGCCCGCTCTTGTGCCCAGGCCTTAAGCCTAGCCCGCACTTGTGCCCAGGCCTTAAGCCTAGCCCGCACTTGTGCCCCCTGCCTTGATCCTAGCCAGCACTTGTGCCCAGGCCTTAAGCCAAGCCCGCACTTGTGCCCCTGCCTTAAGCCTAGCCCGCACTTGTGCCCCTGCCTTAAGCCTAGCCCGCACTTGTGCCCAGGCCTTAAGCCTAGCCCGCACTTGTGCCCAGGCCTTAAGCCCAGCCCGCACTTGTGCCCAAGCCTTAAGCCTAGCCCGCACTTGAGCCCAGGCCTTAAGCCTAGCCCGCACTTGTGCCCCCTGCCTTGGTCCTAGCCAGCACTGCACTTGTGCCCAGGCCTTAAGCCTAGCCTGCACTTGTGCCCAGGCCTTAAGCCTAGCCCGCACTTGTGCCCAGGCCTTAAGCCTAGCCCGCACTTGTGCCCAGGCCTTAAGCCTAGCCCGCACTTGTGCCCAGGCCTTAAGCCTAGCCCGCACTTGTGCCCAGGCCTTAAGCCTAGCCCGCACTTGTGCCCAGGCCTTAAGCCTAGCCCGCACTTGTGCCCAGGCCTTAAGCCAAGCCCGCACTTGTGCCCCTGCCTTAAGCCTAGCCCGCACTTGTGCCCCTGCCTTAAGCCTAGCCCGCACTTGTGCCCAGGCCTTAAGCCTAGCCCGCACTTGTGCCCAGGCCTTAAGCCTAGCCCGCACTTGTGCCCAGGCCTTAAGCCTAGCCCGCACTTGTGCCCAGGCCTTAAGCCTAGCCCGCACTTGTGCCCAGGCCTTAAGCCTAGCCCGCACTTGTGCCCTGGCCTTAAGCCTAGCCCGCACTTGTGCCCTGGCCTTAAGCCTAGCCCGCACTTGTGCCCAGGCCTTAAGCCTAGCCCGCACTTGTCCTCAGGCCATAAGCCTAGCCCGCACTTGTGCCCCGGCCTTAAGCCTAGCCCGCACTTGTGCCCCGGCCTTAAGCCTAGCCCGCACTTGTGCCCCGGCCTTGAGCCTAGCCCGCACTTGTGCCCCGGCCTTAAGCCTAGCCCGCACTTGTGCCCAGGCCTTAAGCCTAGCCCGCACTTGTGCCCCTGCCTTGATCCTAGCCCGCACTTGTGCCCAGGCCTTAAGCCTAGCCCGCACTTGTGCCCAGGCCTTAAGCCTAGCCCGCACTTGTGCCCCCTGCCTTGATCCTAGCCAGCACTTGTGCCCAGGCCTTAAGCCTAGCCCGCACTTGTGCCCCTGCCTTAAGCCTAGCCCGCACTTGTGCCCCTGCCTTAAGCCTAGCCCGCACTTGTGCCCCTGCCTTAAGCCTAGCCCGCACTTGTGCCCCCTGCCTTGATCCTAGCCAGCACTTGTGCCCAGGCCTTAAGCCTAGCCTGCACTTGTGCCCAGGCCTTAAGCCTAGCCTGCACTTTTGAGCCCCTTGAATGCTTGTTTGTTTGTTTTTGTCTTCAGCTTCATGTTGGTTATGCACATAGGGCCAGCTTTACGCTCTTCGCTCTTGTCCCGTCTGAATGCGCATGCACGACTGTAATTGGGGAAGAAGGCATTACCCATTTACGGAGGACAGACAAGAAGTGCCTGGTCGCTTGGAGCATGGGGTTATGGAGAGGCTCCGCACTGTACAACAAAGGATCTAGTCCTAAATGTCCAAGTACAGAGTAGAGGGGTGAAAGCTAGCTCTTCACCCCTATGGGTGCCTAACCCTTTATGCAAAGAGTGCAAAGAGTTAGCTGAATGCCTTAAGCCTAGCCAGCACTTGTGCGCCCTGCCTTGATCCTGGCCAGCACTGCACTTGTGCCCATGCCTTAAGCCTGGCTGGCACTTGTGCCCATGCCTTAAGCCTAGCCGGCACTTGTGGCCCCTGCCTTGATCCTAGCCAGCACTGCACTTGTGCCCAGGCCTTAAGCCTAGCCTGCACTTGTGCCCCGGCCTTAAGCCTAGCCCACACTTGTGTCCAGGCCTTAGGCCTAGCCCGCACTTGTGCCCAGGCCTTAAGCCTAGCCCGCACTTGTGCCCAGGCCTTAAGCCTAGCCCGCACTTGTGCCCCGGCCTTAAGCCTAACCCGCACTTGTGCCCAGGCCTTAAGCCTAGCCCGCACTTGTGCCCAGGCCTTAAGCCTAGCCGGCACTTGTGGCCCCTGCCTTGATCCTAGCCAGCACTGCACTTGTGCCCAGGCCTTAAGCCTAGCCTGCACTTGTGCCCCGGCCTTAAGCCTAGCCCGCACTTGTGCCCAGGCCTTAAGCCTAGCCCGCACTTGTGCCCAGGCCTTAAGCCTAGCCCGCACTTGTGCCCAGGCCTTAAGCCTAGCCCGCACTTGTGCCCCGGCCTTAAGCCTAACCCGCACTTGTGCCCAGGCCTTAAGCCTAGCCCGCACTTGTGCCCAGGCCTTAAGCTTAGCCCACACTTGTGCCCCGGCTTTAAGCTTAGCCCGCACTTGTGCCCAGGCCTTAAGCCTAGCCCGCACTTGTGCCCAGGCCTTAAGCCTAGCCCGCACTTGTGCCCAGGCCTTAAGCCTAGCCCGCACTTGTGCCCAGGCCTTAAGCCTAGCCCGCACTTGTGCCCAGGCCTTAAGCCTAGCCCGCACTTGTGCCCAGGCCTTAAGCCTAGCCCGCACTTGTGCCCCGGCCTTAAGCCGAGCCCGCACTTGTGCCCCGGCCTTAAGCCGAGCCCGCACTTGTGCCCCGGCCTTAAGCCGAGCCCGCACTTGTGCCCCGGCCTTAAGCTTAGCCCGCACTTGTGCCCAGGCCTTAAGCCTAGCCCGCACTTGTCCTCAGGCCATAAGCCTAGCCCGCACTTGTGCCCCGGCCTTATGCCTAGCCCGCACTTGTGCCCCGGCCTTAAGCCGAGCCCGCACTTGTGCCCCTGCCTTAAGCCGAGCCCGCACTTGTGCCCCTGCCTTAAGCCGAGCCCGCACTTGTGCCCCTGCCTTAAGCCTAGCCCGCACTTGTGCCCAGGTCTTAAGCCTAGCCCGCACTTGTGCCCCCTGCCTTGATCCTAGCCAGCACTTGTGCCCAGGCCTTAAGCCAAGCCCGCACTTGTGCCCAGGCCTTAAGCCTAGCCCGCACTTGTGCCCCTGCCTTAAGCCTAGCCCGCACTTGTGTCCAGGCCTTAAGCCTAGCCCGCACTTGTGCCCCTGCCTTAAGCCTAGCCCGCACTTGTGTCCAGGCCTTAAGCCTAGCCCGCACTTGTGCCCAGGCCTTAAGCCTAGCCCGCACTTGTGCCCAGGCCTTAAGCCTAGCCCGCACTTGTGCCCAGGCCTTAAGCCTAGCCCGCACTTGTGCCCTGGCCTTAAGCCTAGCCCGCACTTGTGCCCTGGCCTTAAGCCTAGCCTGCACTTGTGCCCTGGCCTTAAGCCTAGCCCGCACTTGTCCTCAGGCCATAAGCCTAGCCCGCACTTGTGCCCCGGCCTTAAGCCTAGCCCGCACTTGTGCCCCGGCCTTAAGCCTAGCCCGCACTTGTGCCCCGGCCTTAAGCCTAGCCCGCACTTGTGCCCAGGCCTTAAGCCTAGCCCGCACTTGTGCCCAGGCCTTAAGCCTAGCCTGCACTTTTGAGCCCCTTGAATGCTTGTTTGTTTGTTTTTGTCTTCAGCTTCATGTTGGTTATGCACATAGGGCCAGCTTTACGCTCTTCGCTCTTGTCCCGTCTGAATGCGCATGCACGACTGTAATTGGGGAAGAAGGCATTACCCATTTACGGAGGACAGACAAGAAGTGCCTGGTCGCTTGGAGCATGGGGTTATGGAGAGGCTCCGCACTGTACAACAAAGGATCTAGTCCTAAATGTCCAAGTACAGAGTAGAGGGGTGAAAGCTAGCTCTTCACCCCTATGGGTGCCTAACCCTTTATGCAAAGAGTGCAAAGAGTTAGCTGAATGCCTTAAGCCTAGCCAGCACTTGTGCCCCCTGCCTTGATCCTGGCCAGCACTGCACTTGTGCCCATGCCTTAAGCCTGGCTGGCACTTGTGCCCATGCCTTAAGCCTAGCCGGCACTTGTGGCCCCTGCCTTGATCCTAGCCAGCACTGCACTTGTGCCCAGGCCTTAAGCCTAGCCTGCACTTGTGCCCCGGCCTTAAGCCTAGCCCGCACTTGTGTCCAGGCCTTAAGCCTAGCCCGCACTTGTGCCCAGGCCTTAAGCCTAGCCCGCACTTGTGCCCAGGCCTTAAGCCTAGCCCGCACTTGTGCCCAGGCCTTAAGCCTAGCCGGCACTTGTGGCCCCTGCCTTGATCCTAGCCAGCACTTGTGCCCAGGCCTTAAGCCTAGCCCGCACTTGTGCCCAGGCCTTAAGCCAAGCCCGCACTTGTGCCCCTGCCTTAAGCCTAGCCCGCACTTGTGCCCCTGCCTTAAGCCTAGCCCGCACTTGTGCCCAGGCCTTAAGCCTAGCCCGCACTTGTGCCCAGGCCTTAAGCCTGGCCCGCACTTGTGCCCAGGCCTAAAGCCTAGCCCGCACTTGTGCCCAGGCCTTAAGCCTAGCCCGCACTTGTGCCCCGGCCTTAAGCCTAGCCCGCACTTGTGCCCAGGCCTTAAGCCTAGCCCGCACTTGTCCTCAGGCCATAAGCCTAGCCGCACTTGTGCCCCGGCCTTAAGCCTAGCCCGCACTTGTGCCCCGGCCTTAAGCCTAGCCCACACTTGTGCCCCGGCCTTAAGCCTAGCCCGCACTTGTGCCCAGGCCTTAAGCCTAGCCCGCACTTGTGCCCAGGCCTTAAGCCTAGCCCGCACTTGTGCCCAGGCCTTAAGCCTAGCCTGCACTTGTGCCCCCTGCCTTGATCCTAGCCAGCACTTGTGCCCAGGCCTTAAGCCTAGCCCGCACTTGTGCCCAGGCCTTAAGCCTAGCCTGCACTTTTGAGCCCCTTGAATGCTTGTTTGTTTGTTTTTGTCTTCAGCTTCATGTTGGTCATGCACATAGGGCCAGCTTTACGCTCTTCGCTCTTGTCCCATCTGAATGCGCATGCACGACTGTAATTGGGGAAGAAGGCATTACCCATTTACGGAGGACAGACAAGAAGTGCCTGGTCGCTTGGAGCATGGGGTTATGGAGAGGCTCCGCACTGTACAACAAAGGATCTAGTCCTAAATGTCCAAGTACAGAGTAGAGGGGTGAAAGCTAGCTCTTCACCCCTATGGGTGCCCCTAACCCTTTATGCAAAGAGTGCAAAGAGTTAGCTGAATGCCTTAAGCCTAGCCAGCACTTGTGCCCCCTGCCTTGATCCTGGCCAGCACTGCACTTGTGCCCATGCCGTAAGCCTAGCCCGCACTTGTGCCCAGGCCTTAAGCCTGGCTGGCACTTGTGCCCATGCCTTAAGCCTAGCCGGCACTTGTGGCCCCTGCCTTGATCCTAGCCAGCACTGCACTTGTGCCCAGGCCTTAAGCCTAGCCTGCACTTGTGCCCCGGCCTTAAGCCTAGCCTGCACTTGTGCCCCGGCCTTAAGCCTAGCCCGCACTTGTGCCCCGGCCTTAAGCCTAACCCGCACTTGTGCCCAGGCCTTAAGCCTAGCCCGCACTTGTGCCCAGGCCTTAAGCCTAGCCCGCACTTGTGCCCCCTGCCTTGATCCTAGCCAGCACTGCACTTGTGCCCAGGCCTTAAGCCTAGCCTGCACTTGTGCCCAGGCCTTAAGCCTAGCCCGCACTTGTGCCCAGGCCTTAAGCCTAGCCCGCACTTGTGCCCAGGCCTTAAGCCTAGCCCGCACTTGTGCCCAGGCCTTAAGCCTAGCCCGCACTTGTGCCCCCTGCCTTGATCCTAGCCAGCACTTGTGCCCAGGCCTTAAGCCTAGCCTGCACTTGTGCCCTGGCCTTAAGCCTAGCCCGCACTTGTGCCCCGGCCTTAAGCCTAGCCCGCACTTGTGCCCCGGCCTTAAGCCTAACCCGCACTTGTGCCCAGGCCTTAAGCCTAGCCCGCACTTGTGCCCAGGCCTTAAGCCTAGCCCGCACTTGTGCCCCGGCTTTAAGCTTAGCCCGCACTTGTGCCCCGGCTTTAAGCTTAGCCCGCACTTGTGCCCAGGCCTTAAGCCTAGCCCGCACTTGTGCCCCGGCCTTAAGCCGAGCCCGCACTTGTGCCCCGGCCTTAAGCCGAGCCCGCACTTGTGCCCCGGCCTTAAGCCGAGCCCGCACTTGTGCCCCTGCCTTAAGTCGAGCCCGCACTTGTGCCCCTGCCTTAAGCCGAGCCCGCACTTGTGCCCCTGCCTTAAGCCGAGCCCGCACTTGTGCCCCTGCCTTAAGCCGAGCCCGCACTTGTGCCCCTGCCTTAAGCCGAGCCCGCACTTGTGCCCCTGCCTTAAGCCTAGCCCGCACTTGTGCCCAGGCCTTAAGCCTAGCCCGCACTTGTGCCCCTGCCTTAAGCCTAGCCCGCACTTGTGCCCCTGCCTTAAGCCTAGCCCGCACTTGTGCCCAGACCTAAAGCCTAGCCCGCACTTGTGCTCAGGCCTTAAGCCTAGCCCGCACTTGTGCCCAGGCCTTAAGCCTAGCCCGCACTTGTGCCCAGGCCTTAAGCCTAGCCCGCTCTTGTGCCCAGGCCTTAAGCCTAGCCCGCACTTGTGCCCAGGCCTTAAGCCTAGCCCGCACTTGTGCCCCCTGCCTTGATCCTAGCCAGCACTTGTGCCCAGGCCTTAAGCCAAGCCCGCACTTGTGCCCCTGCCTTAAGCCTAGCCCGCACTTGTGCCCCTGCCTTAAGCCTAGCCCGCACTTGTGCCCAGGCCTTAAGCCTAGCCCGCACTTGTGCCCAGGCCTTAAGCCCAGCCCGCACTTGTGCCCAAGCCTTAAGCCTAGCCCGCACTTGAGCCCAGGCCTTAAGCCTAGCCCGCACTTGTGCCCCCTGCCTTGGTCCTAGCCAGCACTGCACTTGTGCCCAGGCCTTAAGCCTAGCCTGCACTTGTGCCCAGGCCTTAAGCCTAGCCCGCACTTGTGCCCAGGCCTTAAGCCTAGCCCGCACTTGTGCCCAGGCCTTAAGCCTAGCCCGCACTTGTGCCCAGGCCTTAAGCCTAGCCCGCACTTGTGCCCAGGCCTTAAGCCTAGCCCGCACTTGTGCCCAGGCCTTAAGCCTAGCCCGCACTTGTGCCCAGGCCTTAAGCCAAGCCCGCACTTGTGCCCCTGCCTTAAGCCTAGCCCGCACTTGTGCCCCTGCCTTAAGCCTAGCCCGCACTTGTGCCCAGGCCTTAAGCCTAGCCCGCACTTGTGCCCAGGCCTTAAGCCTAGCCCGCACTTGTGCCCAGGCCTTAAGCCTAGCCCGCACTTGTGCCCAGGCCTTAAGCCTAGCCCGCACTTGTGCCCAGGCCTTAAGCCTAGCCCGCACTTGTGCCCTGGCCTTAAGCCTAGCCCGCACTTGTGCCCTGGCCTTAAGCCTAGCCCGCACTTGTGCCCAGGCCTTAAGCCTAGCCCGCACTTGTCCTCAGGCCATAAGCCTAGCCCGCACTTGTGCCCCGGCCTTAAGCCTAGCCCGCACTTGTGCCCCGGCCTTAAGCCTAGCCCGCACTTGTGCCCCGGCCTTAAGCCTAGCCCGCACTTGTGCCCCGGCCTTAAGCCTAGCCCGCACTTGTGCCCAGGCCTTAAGCCTAGCCCGCACTTGTGCCCAGGCCTTAAGCCTAGCCCGCACTTGTGCCCAGGCCTTAAGCCTAGCCCGCACTTGTGCCCAGGCCTTAAGCCTAGCCCACACTTGTGCCCCCTGCCTTAAGCCGAGCCCGCACTTGTGCCCCTGCCTTGATCCTAGCCAGCACTTGTGCCCAGGCCTTAAGCCTAGCCCGCACTTGTGCCCAGGCCTTAAGCCTAGCCCGCACTTGTGCCCCCTGCCTTGATCCTAGCCAGCACTGCACTTATGCCCAGGCCTTAAGCCTAGCCTGCACTTGTGCCCCGGCCTTAAGCCTAGCCCGCACTTGTGTCCAGGCCTTAAGCCTAGCCCGCACTTGTGTCCAGGCCTTAAGCCTAGCCCGCACTTGTGCCCAGGCCTTAAGCCTAGCCCGCACTTGTGCCCAGGCCTTAAGCCTAGCCCGCACTTGTGCCCAGGCCTTAAGCCTAGCCCACACTTGTGCCCCCTGCCTTAAGCCGAGCCCGCACTTGTGCCCCTGCCTTGATCCTAGCCAGCACTTGTGCCCAGGCCTTAAGCCTAGCCCGCACTTGTGCCCAGGCCTTAAGCCTAGCCCGCACTTGTGCCCCCTGCCTTGATCCTAGCCAGCACTGCACTTATGCCCAGGCCTTAAGCCTAGCCTGCACTTGTGCCCCGGCCTTAAGCCTAGCCCGCACTTGTGTCCAGGCCTTAAGCCTAGCCCGCACTTGTGTCCAGGCCTTAAGCCTAGCCCGCACTTGTGCCCAGGCCTTAAGCCTAGCCCGCACTTGTGCCCAGGCCTTAAGCCTAGCCCGTACTTGTGCCCAGGCCTTAAGCCTAGCCCGCACTTGTGCCCCGGCCTTAAGCCTAACCCGCACTTGTGCCCAGGCCTTAAGCCTAGCCCGCACTTGTGCCCAGGCCTTAAGCCTAGCCCGCACTTGTGCCCAGGCCTTAAGCCGAGCCCGCACTTGTGCCCCTGCCTTAAGCCGAGCCCGCACTTGTGCCCCTGCCTTAAGCCGAGCCCGCACTTGTGCCCCTGCCTTGATCCTAGCCAGCACTTGTGCCCAGGCCTTAAGCCTAGCCCGCACTTGTGCCCAGGCCTTAAGCCTAGCCCGCACTTGTGCCCCCTGCCTTGATCCTAGCCAGCACTGCACTTATGCCCAGGCCTTAAGCCTAGCCTGCACTTGTGCCCAGGCCTTAAGCCTAGCCCGCACTTGTGCCCAGGCCTTAAGCCTAGCCCGCACTTGTGCCCAGGCCTTAAGCCTAGCCCGCACTTGTGCCCAGGCCTTAAGCCTAGCCCGCACTTGTGCCCAGGCCTTAAGCCTAGCCCGCACTTGTGCCCAGGCCTTAAGCCTAGCCCGCACTTGTGCCCCGGCCTTAAGCCTAGCCCGCACTTGTGCCCCGGCCTTAAGCCTAGCCCGCACTTGTGCCCAGGCCTTAAGCCTAGCCCGCACTTGTGCCCAGGCCTTAAGCCTAGCCCGCACTTGTGCCCAGGCCTTAAGCCTAGCCCGCACTTGTGCCCAGGCCTTAAGCCTAGCCCGCACTTGTGCCCAGGCCTTAAGCCTAGCCCGCACTTGTGCCCAGGCCTTAAGCCTAGCCCGCACTTGTGCCCAGGCCTTAAGCCTAGCCCGCACTTGTGCCCAGGCCTTAAGCCTAGCCCGCACTTGTGCCCAGGCCTTAAGCCTAGCCCGCACTTGTGCCCAGGCCTTAAGCCTAGCCCGCACTTGTGCCCAGGCCTTAAGCCTAGCCCGCACTTGTGCCCCCTGCCTTGATCCTAGCCAGCACTTGTGCCCAGGCCTTAAGCCTAGCCCGCACTTGTGCCCAGGCCTTAAGCCAAGCCCGCACTTGTGCCCCTGCCTTAAGCCTAGCCCGCACTTGTGCCCCTGCCTTAAGCCTAGCCCGCACTTGTCTCCAGGCCTTAAGCCTAGCCCGCACTTGTGCCCAGGCCTTAAGCCTAGCCCGCACTTGTGCCCAGGCCTTAAGCCTAGCCCGCACTTGTGCCCAGGCCTTAAGCCTAGCCCGCACTTGTGCCCAGGCCTTAAGCCTAGCCCGCACTTGTGCCCTGGCCTTAAGCCTAGCCCGCACTTGTGCCCTGGCCTTAAGCCTAGCCCGCACTTGTGCCCAGGCCTTAAGCCTAGCCCGCACTTGTCCTCAGGCCATAAGCCTAGCCCGCACTTGTGCCCCGGCCTTAAGCCTAGCCCGCACTTGTGCCCCGGCCTTAAGCCTAGCCCGCACTTGTGCCCCGGCCTTAAGCCTAGCCCGCACTTGTGCCCAGGCCTTAAGCCTAGCCCGCACTTGTGCCCAGGCCTTAAGCCTAGCCCGCACTTGTGCCCAGGCCTTAAGCCTAGCCCGCACTTGTGCCCAGGCCTTAAGCCTAGCCCGCACTTGTGCCCAGGCCTTAAGCCTAGCCCGCACTTGTGCCCAGGCCTTAAGCCTAGCCCACACTTGTGCCCCCTGCCTTGATCCTAGCCAGCACTTGTGCCCAGGCCTTAAGCCTAGCCCGCACTTGTGCCCAGGCCTTAAGCCTAGCCTGCACTTTTGAGCCCCTTGAATGCTTGTTTGTTTGTTTTTGTCTTCAGCTTCATGTTGGTTATGCACATAGGGCCAGCTTTACGCTCTTCGCTCTTGTCCCGTCTGAATGCGCATGCACGACTGTAATTGGGGAAGAAGGCATTACCCATTTACGGAGGACAGACAAGAAGTGCCTGGTCGCTTGGAGCATGGGGTTATGGAGAGGCTCCGCACTGTACAACAAAGGATCTAGTCCTAAATGTCCAAGTACAGAGTAGAGGGGTGAAAGCTAGCTCTTCACCCCTATGGGTGCCTAACCCTTTATGCAAAGAGTGCAAAGAGTTAGCTGAATGCCTTAAGCCTAGCCAGCACTTGTGCCCCCTGCCTTGATCCTGGCCAGCACTGCACTTGTACCCATGCCTTAAGCCTGGCTGGCACTTGTGCCCATGCCTTAAGCCTAGCCGGCACTTGTGGCCCCTGCCTTGATCCTAGCCAGCACTGCACTTGTGCCCAGGCCTTAAGCCTAGCCTGCACTTGTGCCCCGGCCTTAAGCCTAGCCCGCACTTGTGTCCAGGCCTTAAGCCTAGCCCTCACTTGTGCCCAGGCCTTAAGCCTAGCCCGCACTTGTGCCCAGGCCTTAAGCCTAGCCCGTACTTGTGCCCAGGCCTTAAGCCTAGCCCGCACTTGTGCCCCGGCCTTAAGCCTAACCCGCACTTGTGCCCAGGCCTTAAGCCTAGCCCGCACTTGTGCCCAGGCCTTAAGCCTAGCCCGCACTTGTGCCCAGGCCTTAAGCCGAGCCCGCACTTGTGCCCCTGCCTTAAGCCGAGCCCGCACTTGTGCCCCTGCCTTAAGCCGAGCCCGCACTTGTGCCCCTGCCTTGATCCTAGCCAGCACTTGTGCCCAGGCCTTAAGCCTAGCCCGCACTTGTGCCCAGGCCTTAAGCCTAGCCCGCACTTGTGCCCCCTGCCTTGATCCTAGCCAGCACTGCACTTATGCCCAGGCCTTAAGCCTAGCCTGCACTTGTGCCCAGGCCTTAAGCCTAGCCCGCACTTGTGCCCAGGCCTTAAGCCTAGCCCGCACTTGTGCCCAGGCCTTAAGCCTAGCCCGCACTTGTGCCCAGGCCTTAAGCCTAGCCCGCACTTGTGCCCAGGCCTTAAGCCTAGCCCGCACTTGTGCCCAGGCCTTAAGCCTAGCCCGCACTTGTGCCCAGGCCTTAAGCCTAGCCCGCACTTGTGCCCAGGCCTTAAGCCTAGCCCGCACTTGTGCCCCTGCCTTGATCCTAGCCAGCACTTGTGCCCAGGCCTTAAGCCTAGCCCGCACTTGTGCCCAGGCCTTAAGCCTAGCCCGCACTTGTGCCCAGGCCTTAAGCCTAGCCCGCACTTGTGCCCCTGCCTTAAGCCTAGCCCGCACTTGTGCCCCCTGCCTTGATCCTAGCCAGCACTTGTGCCCCCTGCCTTGATCCTAGCCAGCACTTGTGCCCAGGCCTTAAGCCTAGCCCGCACTTGTGCCCAGGCCTTAAGCCTAGCCTGCACTTTTGAGCCCCTTGAATGCTTGTTTGTTTGTTTTTGTCTTCAGCTTCATGTTGGTTATGCACATAGGGCCAGCTTTACGCTCTTCGCTCTTGTCCCGTCTGAATGCGCATGCACGACTGTAATTGGGGAAGAAGGCATTACCCATTTACGGAGGACAGACAAGAAGTGCCTGGTCGCTTGGAGCATGGGGTTATGGAGAGGCTCCGCACTGTACAACAAAGGATCTAGTCCTAAATGTCCAAGTACAGAGTAGAGGGGTGAAAGCTAGCTCTTCACCCCTATGGGTGCCTAACCCTTTATGCAAAGAGTGCAAAGAGTTAGCTGAATGCCTTAAGCCTAGCCAGCACTTGTGCCCCCTGCCTTGATCCTGGCCAGCACTGCACTTGTGCCCATGCCTTAAGCCTGGCTGGCACTTGTGCCCATGCCTTAAGCCTAGCCGGCACTTGTGGCCCCTGCCTTGATCCTAGCCAGCACTGCACTTGTGCCCAGGCCTTAAGCCTAGCCTGCACTTGTGCCCCGGCCTTAAGCCTAGCCCGCACTTGTTTCCAGGCCTTAAGCCTAGCCCGCACTTGTGTCCAGGCCTTAAGCCTAGCCCGCACTTGTGCCCAGGCCTTAAGCCTAGCCCGCACTTGTGCCCAGGCCTAAAGCCTAGCCCGCACTTGTGCCCAGGCCTTAAGCCTAGCCCGCACTTGTGCCCCGGCCTTAAGCCTAACCCGCACTTGTGCCCAGGCCTTAAGCCTAACCCGCACTTGTGCCCAGGCCTTAAGCCTAACCCGCACTTGTGCCCAGGCCTTAAGCCTAGCCCGCACTTGTGCCCAGGCCTTAAGCCTAGCCCGCACTTGTGCCCCGGCTTTAAGCTTAGCCCGCACTTGTGCCCCGGCTTTAAGCTTAGCCCGCACTTGTGCCCCGGCCTTAAGCCGAGCCCGCACTTGTGCCCCGGCCTTAAGCCGAGCCCGCACTTGTGCCCCGGCCTTAAGCCGAGCCCGCACTTGTGCCCCGGCCTTAAGCCGAGCCCGCACTTGTGCCCTGGCCTTAAGCCGAGCCCGCACTTGTGCCCCTGCCTTAAGCCGAGCCCGCACTTGTGCCCCTGCCTTAAGCCGAGCCCGCACTTGTGCCCCTGCCTTAAGCCTAGCCCGCACTTGTGCCCAGGCCTTAAGCCTAGCCCGCACTTGTGCCCAGGCCTTAAGCCTAGCCCGCACTTGTGCCCTGGCCTTAAGCCTAGCCCGCACTTGTGCCCAGGCCTTAAGCCTAGCCCGCACTTGTGCCCAGGCCTTAAGCCTAGCCCGCACTTGTGCCCAGGCCTTAAGCCTAGCCCGCACTTGTGCCCAGGCCTTAAGCCTAGCCCGCACTTGTGCCCCGGCCTTAAGCCTAGCCCGCACTTGTGCCCCGGCCTTAAGCCTAGCCCGCACTTGTGCCCAGGCCTTAAGCCTAGCCCGCACTTGTGCCCAGGCCTTAAGCCTAGCCCGCACTTGTGCCCAGGCCTTAAGCCTAGCCCGCACTTGTGCCCAGGCCTTAAGCCTAGCCCGCACTTGTGCCCAGGCCTTAAGCCTAGCCCGCACTTGTCCTCAGGCCATAAGCCTAGCCCGCACTTGTGCCCCGGCCTTAAGCCTAGCCCGCACTTGTGCCCCGGCCTTAAGCCTAGCCCGCACTTGTGCCCCGGCCTTAAGCCTAGCCCGCACTTGTGCCCAGGCCTTAAGCCTAGCCCGCACTTGTGCCCAGGCCTTAAGCCTAGCCTGCACTTTTGAGCCCCTTGAATGCTTGTTTGTTTGTTTTTGTCTTCAGCTTCATGTTGGTTATGCACATAGGGCCAGCTTTACGCTCTTCGCTCTTGTCCCGTCTGAATGCGCATGCACGACTGTAATTGGGGAAGAAGGCATTACCCATTTACGGAGGACAGACAAGAAGTGCCTGGTCGCTTGGAGCATGGGGTTATGGAGAGGCTCCGCACTGTACAACAAAGGATCTAGTCCTAAATGTCCAAGTACAGAGTAGAGGGGTGAAAGCTAGCTCTTCACCCCTATGGGTGCCTAACCCTTTATGCAAAGAGTGCAAAGAGTTAGCTGAATGCCTTAAGCCTAGCCAGCACTTGTGCCCCCTGCCTTGATCCTGGCCAGCACTGCACTTGTGCCCAGGCCTTAAGCCTAGCCCGCACTTGTGCCCAGGCCTTAAGCCTAGCCCGCACTTGTGCCCCCTGCCTTGATCCTAGCCAGCACTGCACTTATGCCCAGGCCTTAAGCCTAGCCCGCACTTGTGCCCAGGCCTTAAGCCTAGCCCGCACTTGTGCCCCCTGCCTTGATCCTAGCCAGCACTGCACTTATGCCCAGGCCTTAAGCCTTGCCCGCACTTGTGCCCAGGCCTTAAGCCTAGCCCGCACTTGTGCCCAGGCCTTAAGCCTAGCCCGCACTTGTGCCCAGGCCTTAAGCCTAGCCCGCACTTGTGCCCAGGCCTTAAGCCTAGCCCGCACTTGTGCCCAGGCCTTAAGCCTAGCCCGCACTTGTGCCCAGGCCTTAAGCCTAGCCCGCACTTGTGCCCAGGCCTTAAGCCTAGCCCGCACTTGTGCCCAGGCCTTAAGCCTAGCCCGCACTTGTGCCCCTGCCTTGATCCTAGCCCGCACTTGTGCCCAGGCCTTAAGCCTAGCCCGCACTTGTGCCCAGGCCTTAAGCCTAGCCCGCACTTGTGCCCCCTGCCTTGATCCTAGCCAGCACTTGTGCCCAGGCCTTAAGCCTAGCCCGCACTTGTGCCCCTGCCTTAAGCCTAGCCCGCACTTGTGCCCCTGCCTTAAGCCTAGCCCGCACTTGTGCCCCTGCCTTAAGCCTAGCCCGCACTTGTGCCCCCTGCCTTGATCCTAGCCAGCACTTGTGCCCAGGCCTTAAGCCTAGCCTGCACTTGTGCCCAGGCCTTAAGCCTAGCCTGCACTTTTGAGCCCCTTGAATGCTTGTTTGTTTGTTTTTGTCTTCAGCTTCATGTTGGTTATGCACATAGGGCCAGCTTTACGCTCTTCGCTCTTGTCCCGTCTGAATGCGCATGCACGACTGTAATTGGGGAAGAAGGCATTACCCATTTACGGAGGACAGACAAGAAGTGCCTGGTCGCTTGGAGCATGGGGTTATGGAGAGGCTCCGCACTGTACAACAAAGGATCTAGTCCTAAATGTCCAAGTACAGAGTAGAGGGGTGAAAGCTAGCTCTTCACCCCTATGGGTGCCTAACCCTTTATGCAAAGAGTGCAAAGAGTTAGCTGAATGCCTTAAGCCTAGCCAGCACTTGTGCGCCCTGCCTTGATCCTGGCCAGCACTGCACTTGTGCCCATGCCTTAAGCCTGGCTGGCACTTGTGCCCATGCCTTAAGCCTAGCCGGCACTTGTGGCCCCTGCCTTGATCCTAGCCAGCACTGCACTTGTGCCCATGCCTTAAGCCTAGCCGGCACTTGTGGCCCCTGCCTTGATCCTAGCCAGCACTGCACTTGTGCCCAGGCCTTAAGCCTAGCCTGCACTTGTGCCCCGGCCTTAAGCCTAGCCCACACTTGTGTCCAGGCCTTAGGCCTAGCCCGCACTTGTGCCCAGGCCTTAAGCCTAGCCCGCACTTGTGCCCAGGCCTTAAGCCTAGCCCGCACTTGTGCCCCGGCCTTAAGCCTAACCCGCACTTGTGCCCAGGCCTTAAGCCTAGCCCGCACTTGTGCCCAGGCCTTAAGCCTAGCCGGCACTTGTGGCCCCTGCCTTGATCCTAGCCAGCACTGCACTTGTGCCCAGGCCTTAAGCCTAGCCTGCACTTGTGCCCCGGCCTTAAGCCTAGCCCGCACTTGTGCCCAGGCCTTAAGCCTAGCCCGCACTTGTGCCCAGGCCTTAAGCCTAGCCCGCACTTGTGCCCAGGCCTTAAGCCTAGCCCGCACTTGTGCCCCGGCCTTAAGCCTAACCCGCACTTGTGCCCAGGCCTTAAGCCTAGCCCGCACTTGTGCCCAGGCCTTAAGCTTAGCCCACACTTGTGCCCCGGCTTTAAGCTTAGCCCGCACTTGTGCCCAGGCCTTAAGCCTAGCCCGCACTTGTGCCCAGGCCTTAAGCCTAGCCCGCACTTGTGCCCAGGCCTTAAGCCTAGCCCGCACTTGTGCCCAGGCCTTAAGCCTAGCCCGCACTTGTGCCCAGGCCTTAAGCCTAGCCCGCACTTGTGCCCAGGCCTTAAGCCTAGCCCGCACTTGTGCCCCGGCCTTAAGCCGAGCCCGCACTTGTGCCCCGGCCTTAAGCCGAGCCCGCACTTGTGCCCCGGCCTTAAGCCGAGCCCGCACTTGTGCCCCGGCCTTAAGCTTAGCCCGCACTTGTGCCCAGGCCTTAAGCCTAGCCCGCACTTGTCCTCAGGCCATAAGCCTAGCCCGCACTTGTGCCCCGGCCTTATGCCTAGCCCGCACTTGTGCCCCGGCCTTAAGCCGAGCCCGCACTTGTGCCCCTGCCTTAAGCCGAGCCCGCACTTGTGCCCCTGCCTTAAGCCGAGCCCGCACTTGTGCCCCTGCCTTAAGCCTAGCCCGCACTTGTGCCCAGGCCTTAAGCCTAGCCCGCACTTGTGCCCAGGCCTTAAGCCTAGCCCGCACTTGTGCCCAGGCCTTAAGCCTAGCCCGCACTTGTGCCCAGGCCTAAAGCCTAGCCCGCACTTGTGCCCAGGCCTTAAGCCTAGCCCGCACTTGTGCCCAGGCCTTAAGCCTAGCCCGCACTTGTGCCCAGGCCTTAAGCCTAGCCCGCACTTGTGCCCAGGCCTTAAGCCTAGCCCGCACTTGTGCCCCGGCCTTAAGCCTAGCCCGCACTTGTGCCCAGGCCTTAAGCCTAGCCCGCACTTGTGCCCAGGCCTTAAGCCTAGCCCGCACTTGTGCCCAGGCCTTAAGCCTAGCCCGCACTTGTGCCCAGGCCTTAAGCCTAGCCCGCACTTGTGCCCAGGCCTTAAGCCTAGCCCGCACTTGTGCCCCCTGCCTTGATCCTAGCCAGCACTTGTGCCCAGGCCTTAAGCCAAGCCCGCACTTGTGCCCAGGCCTTAAGCCTAGCCCGCACTTGTGCCCAGGCCTTAAGCCTAGCCCGCACTTGTGCCCCTGCCTTAAGCCTAGCCCGCACTTGTGCCCAGGCCTTAAGCCTAGCCCGCACTTGTGCCCAGGCCTTAAGCCTAGCCCGCACTTGTGCCCAGGCCTTAAGCCTAGCCCGCACTTGTGCCCAGGCCTTAAGCCTAGCCCGCACTTGTGCCCAGGCCTTAAGCCTAGCCCGCACTTGTGCCCAGGCCTTAAGCCTAGCCCGCACTTGTGCCCAGGCCTTAAGCCTAGCCCGCACTTGTGCCCCTGCCTTGATCCTAGCCAGCACTTGTGCCCAGGCCTTAAGCCTAGCCCGCACTTGTGCCCAGGCCTTAAGCCTAGCCCGCACTTGTGCCCAGGCCTTAAGCCTAGCCCGCACTTGTGCCCCTGCCTTAAGCCTAGCCCGCACTTGTGCCCCCTGCCTTGATCCTAGCCAGCACTTGTGCCCCCTGCCTTGATCCTAGCCAGCACTTGTGCCCAGGCCTTAAGCCTAGCCCGCACTTGTGCCCAGGCCTTAAGCCTAGCCTGCACTTTTGAGCCCCTTGAATGCTTGTTTGTTTGTTTTTGTCTTCAGCTTCATGTTGGTTATGCACATAGGGCCAGCTTTACGCTCTTCGCTCTTGTCCCGTCTGAATGCGCATGCACGACTGTAATTGGGGAAGAAGGCATTACCCATTTACGGAGGACAGACAAGAAGTGCCTGGTCGCTTGGAGCATGGGGTTATGGAGAGGCTCCGCACTGTACAACAAAGGATCTAGTCCTAAATGTCCAAGTACAGAGTAGAGGGGTGAAAGCTAGCTCTTCACCCCTATGGGTGCCTAACCCTTTATGCAAAGAGTGCAAAGAGTTAGCTGAATGCCTTAAGCCTAGCCAGCACTTGTGCCCCCTGCCTTGATCCTGGCCAGCACTGCACTTGTGCCCATGCCTTAAGCCTGGCTGGCACTTGTGCCCATGCCTTAAGCCTAGCCGGCACTTGTGGCCCCTGCCTTGATCCTAGCCAGCACTGCACTTGTGCCCAGGCCTTAAGCCTAGCCTGCACTTGTGCCCCGGCCTTAAGCCTAGCCCGCACTTGTTTCCAGGCCTTAAGCCTAGCCCGCACTTGTGTCCAGGCCTTAAGCCTAGCCCGCACTTGTGCCCAGGCCTTAAGCCTAGCCCGCACTTGTGCCCAGGCCTAAAGCCTAGCCCGCACTTGTGCCCAGGCCTTAAGCCTAGCCCGCACTTGTGCCCCGGCCTTAAGCCTAACCCGCACTTGTGCCCAGGCCTTAAGCCTAACCCGCACTTGTGCCCAGGCCTTAAGCCTAACCCGCACTTGTGCCCAGGCCTTAAGCCTAGCCCGCACTTGTGCCCAGGCCTTAAGCCTAGCCCGCACTTGTGCCCCGGCTTTAAGCTTAGCCCGCACTTGTGCCCCGGCTTTAAGCTTAGCCCGCACTTGTGCCCCGGCCTTAAGCCGAGCCCGCACTTGTGCCCCGGCCTTAAGCCGAGCCCGCACTTGTGCCCCGGCCTTAAGCCGAGCCCGCACTTGTGCCCCGGCCTTAAGCCGAGCCCGCACTTGTGCCCTGGCCTTAAGCCGAGCCCGCACTTGTGCCCCTGCCTTAAGCCGAGCCCGCACTTGTGCCCCTGCCTTAAGCCGAGCCCGCACTTGTGCCCCTGCCTTAAGCCTAGCCCGCACTTGTGCCCAGGCCTTAAGCCTAGCCCGCACTTGTGCCCAGGCCTTAAGCCTAGCCCGCACTTGTGCCCTGGCCTTAAGCCTAGCCCGCACTTGTGCCCAGGCCTTAAGCCTAGCCCGCACTTGTGCCCAGGCCTTAAGCCTAGCCCGCACTTGTGCCCAGGCCTTAAGCCTAGCCCGCACTTGTGCCCAGGCCTTAAGCCTAGCCCGCACTTGTGCCCCGGCCTTAAGCCTAGCCCGCACTTGTGCCCCGGCCTTAAGCCTAGCCCGCACTTGTGCCCAGGCCTTAAGCCTAGCCCGCACTTGTGCCCAGGCCTTAAGCCTAGCCCGCACTTGTGCCCAGGCCTTAAGCCTAGCCCGCACTTGTGCCCAGGCCTTAAGCCTAGCCCGCACTTGTGCCCAGGCCTTAAGCCTAGCCCGCACTTGTCCTCAGGCCATAAGCCTAGCCCGCACTTGTGCCCCGGCCTTAAGCCTAGCCCGCACTTGTGCCCCGGCCTTAAGCCTAGCCCGCACTTGTGCCCCGGCCTTAAGCCTAGCCCGCACTTGTGCCCAGGCCTTAAGCCTAGCCCGCACTTGTGCCCAGGCCTTAAGCCTAGCCTGCACTTTTGAGCCCCTTGAATGCTTGTTTGTTTGTTTTTGTCTTCAGCTTCATGTTGGTTATGCACATAGGGCCAGCTTTACGCTCTTCGCTCTTGTCCCGTCTGAATGCGCATGCACGACTGTAATTGGGGAAGAAGGCATTACCCATTTACGGAGGACAGACAAGAAGTGCCTGGTCGCTTGGAGCATGGGGTTATGGAGAGGCTCCGCACTGTACAACAAAGGATCTAGTCCTAAATGTCCAAGTACAGAGTAGAGGGGTGAAAGCTAGCTCTTCACCCCTATGGGTGCCTAACCCTTTATGCAAAGAGTGCAAAGAGTTAGCTGAATGCCTTAAGCCTAGCCAGCACTTGTGCCCCCTGCCTTGATCCTGGCCAGCACTGCACTTGTGCCCATGCCTTAAGCCTGGCTGGCACTTGTGCCCATGCCTTAAGCCTAGCCGGCACTTGTGGCCCCTGCCTTGATCCTAGCCAGCACTGCACTTGTGCCCAGGCCTTAAGCCTAGCCTGCACTTGTGCCCAGGCCTTAAGCCTAGCCTGCACTTGTGCCCCGGCCTTAAGCCTAGCCCGCACTTGTGTCCAGGCCTTAAGCCTAGCCCGCACTTGTGCCCAGGCCTTAAGCCTAGCCCGCACTTGTGCCCAGGCCTTAAGCCTAGCCCGCACTTGTGCCCAGGCCTTAAGCCTAGCCCGCACTTGTGCCCAGGCCTTAAGCCTAACCCGCACTTGTGCCCAGGCCTTAAGCCTAGCCCGCACTTGTGCCCAGGCCTTAAGCCTAGCCCGCACTTGTGCCCAGGCCTTAAGCCTAGCCCGCACTTGTGCCCAGGCCTTAAGCCTAGCCCGCACTTGTGCCCCCTGCCTTGATCCTAGCCAGCACTGCACTTATGCCCAGGCCTTAAGCCTAGCCCGCACTTGTGCCCAGGCCTTAAGCCTAGCCCGCACTTGTGCCCCCTGCCTTGATCCTAGCCAGCACTGCACTTATGCCCAGGCCTTAAGCCTTGCCCGCACTTGTGCCCAGGCCTTAAGCCTAGCCCGCACTTGTGCCCAGGCCTTAAGCCTAGCCCGCACTTGTGCCCAGGCCTTAAGCCTAGCCCGCACTTGTGCCCAGGCCTTAAGCCTAGCCCGCACTTGTGCCCAGGCCTTAAGCCTAGCCCGCACTTGTGCCCAGGCCTTAAGCCTAGCCCGCACTTGTGCCCAGGCCTTAAGCCTAGCCCGCACTTGTGCCCAGGCCTTAAGCCTAGCCCGCACTTGTGCCCCTGCCTTGATCCTAGCCCGCACTTGTGCCCAGGCCTTAAGCCTAGCCCGCACTTGTGCCCAGGCCTTAAGCCTAGCCCGCACTTGTGCCCCCTGCCTTGATCCTAGCCAGCACTTGTGCCCAGGCCTTAAGCCTAGCCCGCACTTGTGCCCCTGCCTTAAGCCTAGCCCGCACTTGTGCCCCTGCCTTAAGCCTAGCCCGCACTTGTGCCCCTGCCTTAAGCCTAGCCCGCACTTGTGCCCCCTGCCTTGATCCTAGCCAGCACTTGTGCCCAGGCCTTAAGCCTAGCCCGCACTTGTGCCCAGGCCTTAAGCCTAGCCCGCACTTGTGCCCCCTGCCTTGATCCTAGCCAGCACTTGTGCCCAGGCCTTAAGCCTAGCCCGCACTTGTGCCCCTGCCTTAAGCCTAGCCCGCACTTGTGCCCCTGCCTTAAGCCTAGCCCGCACTTGTGCCCCTGCCTTAAGCCTAGCCCGCACTTGTGCCCCCTGCCTTGATCCTAGCCAGCACTTGTGCCCAGGCCTTAAGCCTAGCCTGCACTTGTGCCCAGGCCTTAAGCCTAGCCTGCACTTTTGAGCCCCTTGAATGCTTGTTTGTTTGTTTTTGTCTTCAGCTTCATGTTGGTTATGCACATAGGGCCAGCTTTACGCTCTTCGCTCTTGTCCCGTCTGAATGCGCATGCACGACTGTAATTGGGGAAGAAGGCATTACCCATTTACGGAGGACAGACAAGAAGTGCCTGGTCGCTTGGAGCATGGGGTTATGGAGAGGCTCCGCACTGTACAACAAAGGATCTAGTCCTAAATGTCCAAGTACAGAGTAGAGGGGTGAAAGCTAGCTCTTCACCCCTATGGGTGCCTAACCCTTTATGCAAAGAGTGCAAAGAGTTAGCTGAATGCCTTAAGCCTAGCCAGCACTTGTGCGCCCTGCCTTGATCCTGGCCAGCACTGCACTTGTGCCCATGCCTTAAGCCTGGCTGGCACTTGTGCCCATGCCTTAAGCCTAGCCGGCACTTGTGGCCCCTGCCTTGATCCTAGCCAGCACTGCACTTGTGCCCAGGCCTTAAGCCTAGCCTGCACTTGTGCCCCGGCCTTAAGCCTAGCCCACACTTGTGTCCAGGCCTTAGGCCTAGCCCGCACTTGTGCCCAGGCCTTAAGCCTAGCCCGCACTTGTGCCCAGGCCTTAAGCCTAGCCCGCACTTGTGCCCCGGCCTTAAGCCTAACCCGCACTTGTGCCCAGGCCTTAAGCCTAGCCCGCACTTGTGCCCAGGCCTTAAGCCTAGCCGGCACTTGTGGCCCCTGCCTTGATCCTAGCCAGCACTGCACTTGTGCCCAGGCCTTAAGCCTAGCCTGCACTTGTGCCCCGGCCTTAAGCCTAGCCCGCACTTGTGCCCAGGCCTTAAGCCTAGCCCGCACTTGTGCCCAGGCCTTAAGCCTAGCCCGCACTTGTGCCCAGGCCTTAAGCCTAGCCCGCACTTGTGCCCCGGCCTTAAGCCTAACCCGCACTTGTGCCCAGGCCTTAAGCCTAGCCCGCACTTGTGCCCAGGCCTTAAGCTTAGCCCACACTTGTGCCCCGGCTTTAAGCTTAGCCCGCACTTGTGCCCAGGCCTTAAGCCTAGCCCGCACTTGTGCCCAGGCCTTAAGCCTAGCCCGCACTTGTGCCCAGGCCTTAAGCCTAGCCCGCACTTGTGCCCAGGCCTTAAGCCTAGCCCGCACTTGTGCCCAGGCCTTAAGCCTAGCCCGCACTTGTGCCCAGGCCTTAAGCCTAGCCCGCACTTGTGCCCCGGCCTTAAGCCGAGCCCGCACTTGTGCCCCGGCCTTAAGCCGAGCCCGCACTTGTGCCCCGGCCTTAAGCCGAGCCCGCACTTGTGCCCCGGCCTTAAGCTTAGCCCGCACTTGTGCCCAGGCCTTAAGCCTAGCCCGCACTTGTCCTCAGGCCATAAGCCTAGCCCGCACTTGTGCCCCGGCCTTATGCCTAGCCCGCACTTGTGCCCCGGCCTTAAGCCGAGCCCGCACTTGTGCCCCTGCCTTAAGCCGAGCCCGCACTTGTGCCCCTGCCTTAAGCCGAGCCCGCACTTGTGCCCCTGCCTTAAGCCTAGCCCGCACTTGTGCCCAGGCCTTAAGCCTAGCCCGCACTTGTGCCCAGGCCTTAAGCCTAGCCCGCACTTGTGCCCAGGCCTTAAGCCTAGCCCGCACTTGTGCCCAGGCCTAAAGCCTAGCCCGCACTTGTGCCCAGGCCTTAAGCCTAGCCCGCACTTGTGCCCAGGCCTTAAGCCTAGCCCGCACTTGTGCCCAGGCCTTAAGCCTAGCCCGCACTTGTGCCCAGGCCTTAAGCCTAGCCCGCACTTGTGCCCCGGCCTTAAGCCTAGCCCGCACTTGTGCCCAGGCCTTAAGCCTAGCCCGCACTTGTGCCCAGGCCTTAAGCCTAGCCCGCACTTGTGCCCAGGCCTTAAGCCTAGCCCGCACTTGTGCCCAGGCCTTAAGCCTAGCCCGCACTTGTGCCCAGGCCTTAAGCCTAGCCCGCACTTGTGCCCCCTGCCTTGATCCTAGCCAGCACTTGTGCCCAGGCCTTAAGCCAAGCCCGCACTTGTGCCCAGGCCTTAAGCCTAGCCCGCACTTGTGCCCCTGCCTTAAGCCTAGCCCGCACTTGTGTCCAGGCCTTAAGCCTAGCCCGCACTTGTGCCCAGGCCTTAAGCCTAGCCCGCACTTGTGCCCAGGCCTTAAGCCTAGCCCGCACTTGTGCCCAGGCCTTAAGCCTAGCCCGCACTTGTGCCCAGGCCTTAAGCCTAGCCCGCACTTGTGCCCTGGCCTTAAGCCTAGCCCGCACTTGTGCCCTGGCCTTAAGCCTAGCCCGCACTTGTGCCCTGGCCTTAAGCCTAGCCCGCACTTGTCCTCAGGCCATAAGCCTAGCCCGCACTTGTGCCCCGGCCTTAAGCCTAGCCCGCACTTGTGCCCCGGCCTTAAGCCTAGCCCGCACTTGTGCCCCGGCCTTAAGCCTAGCCCGCACTTGTGTCCAGGCCTTAAGCCTAGCCCGCACTTGTGCCCAGGCCTTAAGCCTAGCCCGCACTTGTGCCCAGGCCTTAAGCCTAGCCCGCACTTGTGCCCAGGCCTTAAGCCTAGCCCGCACTTGTGCCCAGGCCTTAAGCCTAGCCCGCACTTGTGCCCAGGCCTTAAGCCTAGCCCGCACTTGTGCCCAGGCCTTAAGCCTAGCCCGCACTTGTGCCCAGGCCTTAAGCCTAGCCCGCACTTGTGCCCAGGCCTTAAGCCTAACCCGCACTTGTGCCCAGGCCTTAAGCCTAGCCCGCACTTGTGCCCAGGCCTTAAGCCTAGCCCGCACTTGTGCCCAGGCCTTAAGCCTAGCCCGCACTTGTGCCCAGGCCTTAAGCCTAGCCCGCACTTGTGCCCAGGCCTTAAGCCTAGCCCGCACTTGTGCCCAGGCCTTAAGCCTAGCCCGCACTTGTGCCCAGGCCTTAAGCCTAACCCGCACTTGTGCCCAGGCCTTAAGCCTAGCCCGCACTTGTGCCCAGGCCTTAAGCCTAGCCCGCACTTGTGCCCAGGCCTTAAGCCTAGCCCGCACTTGTGCCCAGGCCTTAAGCCTAGCCCGCACTTGTGCCCCCTGCCTTGATCCTAGCCAGCACTGCACTTATGCCCAGGCCTTAAGCCTAGCCTGCACTTGTGCCCAGGCCTTAAGCCTAGCCCGCACTTGTGCCCAGGCCTTAAGCCTAGCCCGCACTTGTGCCCAGGCCTTAAGCCTAGCCAGCACTTGTGCCCCCTGCCTTGATCCTGGCCAGCACTGCACTTGTGCCCATGCCTTAAGCCTGGCTGGCACTTGTGCCCATGCCTTAAGCCTAGCCGGCACTTGTGGCCCCTGCCTTGATCCTAGCCAGCACTGCACTTGTGCCCAGGCCTTAAGCCTAGCCTGCACTTGTGCCCAGGCCTTAAGCCTAGCCTGCACTTGTGCCCCGGCCTTAAGCCTAGCCCGCACTTGTGTCCAGGCCTTAAGCCTAGCCCGCACTTGTGCCCAGGCCTTAAGCCTAGCCCGCACTTGTGCCCAGGCCTTAAGCCTAGCCCGCACTTGTGCCCAGGCCTTAAGCCTAGCCCGCACTTGTGCCCAGGCCTTAAGCCTAACCCGCACTTGTGCCCAGGCCTTAAGCCTAGCCCGCACTTGTGCCCAGGCCTTAAGCCTAGCCCGCACTTGTGCCCAGGCCTTAAGCCTAGCCCGCACTTGTGCCCAGGCCTTAAGCCTAGCCCGCACTTGTGCCCCCTGCCTTGATCCTAGCCAGCACTGCACTTATGCCCAGGCCTTAAGCCTAGCCTGCACTTGTGCCCAGGCCTTAAGCCTAGCCCGCACTTGTGCCCAGGCCTTAAGCCTAGCCCGCACTTGTGCCCAGGCCTTAAGCCTAGCCCGCACTTGTGCCCAGGCCTTAAGCCTAGCCCGCACTTGTGCCCAGGCCTTAAGCCTAGCCCGCACTTGTGCCCAGGCCTTAAGCCTAGCCCGCACTTGTGCCCAGGCCTTAAGCCTAGCCCGCACTTGTGCCCAGGCCTTAAGCCTAGCCCGCACTTGTGCCCAGGCCTTAAGCCTAGCCCGCACTTGTGCCCAGGCCTTAAGCCTAGCCCGCACTTGTGCCCCTGCCTTGATCCTAGCCCGCACTTGTGCCCAGGCCTTAAGCCTAGCCCGCACTTGTGCCCAGGCCTTAAGCCTAGCCCGCACTTGTGCCCCCTGCCTTGATCCTAGCCAGCACTTGTGCCCAGGCCTTAAGCCTAGCCCGCACTTGTGCCCCTGCCTTAAGCCTAGCCCGCACTTGTGCCCCTGCCTTAAGCCTAGCCCGCACTTGTGCCCCTGCCTTAAGCCTAGCCCGCACTTGTGCCCCCTGCCTTGATCCTAGCCAGCACTTGTGCCCAGGCCTTAAGCCTAGCCTGCACTTGTGCCCAGGCCTTAAGCCTAGCCTGCACTTTTGAGCCCCTTGAATGCTTGTTTGTTTGTTTTTGTCTTCAGCTTCATGTTGGTTATGCACATAGGGCCAGCTTTACGCTCTTCGCTCTTGTCCCGTCTGAATGCGCATGCACGACTGTAATTGGGGAAGAAGGCATTACCCATTTACGGAGGACAGACAAGAAGTGCCTGGTCGCTTGGAGCATGGGGTTATGGAGAGGCTCCGCACTGTACAACAAAGGATCTAGTCCTAAATGTCCAAGTACAGAGTAGAGGGGTGAAAGCTAGCTCTTCACCCCTATGGGTGCCTAACCCTTTATGCAAAGAGTGCAAAGAGTTAGCTGAATGCCTTAAGCCTAGCCAGCACTTGTGCGCCCTGCCTTGATCCTGGCCAGCACTGCACTTGTGCCCATGCCTTAAGCCTGGCTGGCACTTGTGCCCATGCCTTAAGCCTAGCCGGCACTTGTGGCCCCTGCCTTGATCCTAGCCAGCACTGCACTTGTGCCCAGGCCTTAAGCCTAGCCTGCACTTGTGCCCCGGCCTTAAGCCTAGCCCACACTTGTGTCCAGGCCTTAGGCCTAGCCCGCACTTGTGCCCAGGCCTTAAGCCTAGCCCGCACTTGTGCCCAGGCCTTAAGCCTAGCCCGCACTTGTGCCCCGGCCTTAAGCCTAACCCGCACTTGTGCCCAGGCCTTAAGCCTAGCCCGCACTTGTGCCCAGGCCTTAAGCCTAGCCGGCACTTGTGGCCCCTGCCTTGATCCTAGCCAGCACTGCACTTGTGCCCAGGCCTTAAGCCTAGCCTGCACTTGTGCCCCGGCCTTAAGCCTAGCCCGCACTTGTGCCCAGGCCTTAAGCCTAGCCCGCACTTGTGCCCAGGCCTTAAGCCTAGCCCGCACTTGTGCCCAGGCCTTAAGCCTAGCCCGCACTTGTGCCCCGGCCTTAAGCCTAACCCGCACTTGTGCCCAGGCCTTAAGCCTAGCCCGCACTTGTGCCCAGGCCTTAAGCTTAGCCCGCACTTGTGCCCCGGCTTTAAGCTTAGCCCGCACTTGTGCCCAGGCCTTAAGCCTAGCCCGCACTTGTGCCCAGGCCTTAAGCCTAGCCCGCACTTGTGCCCAGGCCTTAAGCCTAGCCCGCACTTGTGCCCAGGCCTTAAGCCTAGCCCGCACTTGTGCCCAGGCCTTAAGCCTAGCCCGCACTTGTGCCCAGGCCTTAAGCCTAGCCCGCACTTGTGCCCAGGCCTTAAGCCTAGCCCGCACTTGTGTCCCGGCCTTAAGCCGAGCCCGCACTTGTGCCCCGGCCTTAAGCCGAGCCCGCACTTGTGCCCCGGCCTTAAGCCGAGCCCGCACTTGTGCCCCGGCCTTAAGCTTAGCCCGCACTTGTGCCCAGGCCTTAAGCCTAGCCCGCACTTGTCCTCAGGCCATAAGCCTAGCCCGCACTTGTGCCCCGGCCTTATGCCTAGCCCGCACTTGTGCCCCGGCCTTAAGCCGAGCCCGCACTTGTGCCCCTGCCTTAAGCCGAGCCCGCACTTGTGCCCCTGCCTTAAGCCTAGCCCGCACTTGTGCCCAGGCCTTAAGCCTAGCCCGCACTTGTGCCCAGGCCTTAAGCCTAGCCCGCACTTGTGCCCAGGCCTTAAGCCTAGCCCGCACTTGTGCCCAGGCCTAAAGCCTAGCCCGCACTTGTGCCCAGGCCTTAAGCCTAGCCCGCACTTGTGCCCAGGCCTTAAGCCTAGCCCGCACTTGTGCCCAGGCCTTAAGCCTAGCCCGCACTTGTGCCCAGGCCTTAAGCCTAGCCCGCACTTGTGCCCCGGCCTTAAGCCTAGCCCGCACTTGTGCCCAGGCCTTAAGCCTAGCCCGCACTTGTGCCCAGGCCTTAAGCCTAGCCCGCACTTGTGCCCAGGCCTTAAGCCTAGCCCGCACTTGTGCCCAGGCCTTAAGCCTAGCCCGCACTTGTGCCCAGGCCTTAAGCCTAGCCCGCACTTGTGCCCCCTGCCTTGATCCTAGCCAGCACTTGTGCCCAGGCCTTAAGCCAAGCCCGCACTTGTGCCCAGGCCTTAAGCCTAGCCCGCACTTGTGCCCCTGCCTTAAGCCTAGCCCGCACTTGTGTCCAGGCCTTAAGCCTAACCCGCACTTGTGCCCAGGCCTTAAGCCTAGCCCGCACTTGTGCCCAGGCCTTAAGCCTAGCCCGCACTTGTGCCCAGGCCTTAAGCCTAGCCCGCACTTGTGCCCAGGCCTTAAGCCTAGCCCGCACTTGTGCCCTGGCCTTAAGCCTAGCCCGCACTTGTGCCCAGGCCTTAAGCCCAGCCCGCACTTGTGCCCAAGCCTTAAGCCTAGCCCGCACTTGAGCCCAGGCCTTAAGCCTAGCCCGCACTTGTGCCCCCTGCCTTGGTCCTAGCCAGCACTGCACTTGTGCCCAGGCCTTAAGCCTAGCCTGCACTTGTGCCCAGGCCTTAAGCCTAGCCCGCACTTGTGCCCAGGCCTTAAGCCTAGCCCGCACTTGTGCCCAGGCCTTAAGCCTAGCCCGCACTTGTGCCCAGGCCTTAAGCCTAGCCCGCACTTGTGCCCAGGCCTTAAGCCTAGCCCGCACTTGTGCCCAGGCCTTAAGCCTAGCCCGCACTTGTGCCCAGGCCTTAAGCCAAGCCCGCACTTGTGCCCCTGCCTTAAGCCTAGCCCGCACTTGTGCCCCTGCCTTAAGCCTAGCCCGCACTTGTGTCCAGGCCTTAAGCCTAGCCCGCACTTGTGCCCAGGCCTTAAGCCTAGCCCGCACTTGTGCCCAGGCCTTAAGCCTAGCCCGCACTTGTGCCCAGGCCTTAAGCCTAGCCCGCACTTGTGCCCAGGCCTTAAGCCTAGCCCGCACTTGTGCCCTGGCCTTAAGCCTAGCCCGCACTTGTGCCCTGGCCTTAAGCCTAGCCCGCACTTGTGCCCAGGCCTTAAGCCTAGCCCGCACTTGTCCTCAGGCCATAAGCCTAGCCCGCACTTGTGCCCCGGCCTTAAGCCTAGCCCGCACTTGTGCCCCGGCCTTAAGCCTAGCCCGCACTTGTGCCCCGGCCTTAAGCCTAGCCCGCACTTGTGCCCCGGCCTTAAGCCTAGCCCGCACTTGTGCCCAGGCCTTAAGCCTAGCCCGCACTTGTGCCCAGGCCTTAAGCCTAGCCCGCACTTGTGCCCAGGCCTTAAGCCTAGCCCGCACTTGTGCCCAGGCCTTAAGCCTAGCCCACACTTGTGCCCCCTGCCTTAAGCCGAGCCCGCACTTGTGCCCCTGCCTTGATCCTAGCCAGCACTTGTGCCCAGGCCTTAAGCCTAGCCCGCACTTGTGCCCAGGCCTTAAGCCTAGCCCGCACTTGTGCCCCCTGCCTTGATCCTAGCCAGCACTGCACTTATGCCCAGGCCTTAAGCCTAGCCTGCACTTGTGCCCCGGCCTTAAGCCTAGCCCGCACTTGTGTCCAGGCCTTAAGCCTAGCCCGCACTTGTGTCCAGGCCTTAAGCCTAGCCCGCACTTGTGCCCAGGCCTTAAGCCTAGCCCGCACTTGTGCCCAGGCCTTAAGCCTAGCCCGCACTTGTGCCCAGGCCTTAAGCCTAGCCCACACTTGTGCCCCCTGCCTTAAGCCGAGCCCGCACTTGTGCCCCTGCCTTGATCCTAGCCAGCACTTGTGCCCAGGCCTTAAGCCTAGCCCGCACTTGTGCCCAGGCCTTAAGCCTAGCCCGCACTTGTGCCCCCTGCCTTGATCCTAGCCAGCACTGCACTTATGCCCAGGCCTTAAGCCTAGCCTGCACTTGTGCCCCGGCCTTAAGCCTAGCCCGCACTTGTGTCCAGGCCTTAAGCCTAGCCCGCACTTGTGTCCAGGCCTTAAGCCTAGCCCGCACTTGTGCCCAGGCCTTAAGCCTAGCCCGCACTTGTGCCCAGGCCTTAAGCCTAGCCCGTACTTGTGCCCAGGCCTTAAGCCTAGCCCGCACTTGTGCCCCGGCCTTAAGCCTAACCCGCACTTGTGCCCAGGCCTTAAGCCTAGCCCGCACTTGTGCCCAGGCCTTAAGCCTAGCCCGCACTTGTGCCCAGGCCTTAAGCCGAGCCCGCACTTGTGCCCCTGCCTTAAGCCGAGCCCGCACTTGTGCCCCTGCCTTAAGCCGAGCCCGCACTTGTGCCCCTGCCTTGATCCTAGCCAGCACTTGTGCCCAGGCCTTAAGCCTAGCCCGCACTTGTGCCCAGGCCTTAAGCCTAGCCCGCACTTGTGCCCCCTGCCTTGATCCTAGCCAGCACTGCACTTATGCCCAGGCCTTAAGCCTAGCCTGCACTTGTGCCCAGGCCTTAAGCCTAGCCCGCACTTGTGCCCAGGCCTTAAGCCTAGCCCGCACTTGTGCCCAGGCCTTAAGCCTAGCCCGCACTTGTGCCCAGGCCTTAAGCCTAGCCCGCACTTGTGCCCAGGCCTTAAGCCTAGCCCGCACTTGTGCCCAGGCCTTAAGCCTAGCCCGCACTTGTGCCCCGGCCTTAAGCCTAGCCCGCACTTGTGCCCCGGCCTTAAGCCTAGCCCGCACTTGTGCCCAGGCCTTAAGCCTAGCCCGCACTTGTGCCCAGGCCTTAAGCCTAGCCCGCACTTGTGCCCAGGCCTTAAGCCTAGCCCGCACTTGTGCCCAGGCCTTAAGCCTAGCCCGCACTTGTGCCCAGGCCTTAAGCCTAGCCCGCACTTGTGCCCAGGCCTTAAGCCTAGCCCGCACTTGTGCCCAGGCCTTAAGCCTAGCCCGCACTTGTGCCCAGGCCTTAAGCCTAGCCCGCACTTGTGCCCAGGCCTTAAGCCTAGCCCGCACTTGTGCCCAGGCCTTAAGCCTAGCCCGCACTTGTGCCCAGGCCTTAAGCCTAGCCCGCACTTGTGCCCCCTGCCTTGATCCTAGCCAGCACTTGTGCCCAGGCCTTAAGCCTAGCCCGCACTTGTGCCCAGGCCTTAAGCCAAGCCCGCACTTGTGCCCCTGCCTTAAGCCTAGCCCGCACTTGTGCCCCTGCCTTAAGCCTAGCCCGCACTTGTGTCCAGGCCTTAAGCCTAGCCCGCACTTGTGCCCAGGCCTTAAGCCTAGCCCGCACTTGTGCCCAGGCCTTAAGCCTAGCCCGCACTTGTGCCCAGGCCTTAAGCCTAGCCCGCACTTGTGCCCAGGCCTTAAGCCTAGCCCGCACTTGTGCCCTGGCCTTAAGCCTAGCCCGCACTTGTGCCCTGGCCTTAAGCCTAGCCCGCACTTGTGCCCAGGCCTTAAGCCTAGCCCGCACTTGTCCTCAGGCCATAAGCCTAGCCCGCACTTGTGCCCCGGCCTTAAGCCTAGCCCGCACTTGTGCCCCGGCCTTAAGCCTAGCCCGCACTTGTGCCCCGGCCTTAAGCCTAGCCCGCACTTGTGCCCAGGCCTTAAGCCTAGCCCGCACTTGTGCCCAGGCCTTAAGCCTAGCCCGCACTTGTGCCCAGGCCTTAAGCCTAGCCCGCACTTGTGCCCAGGCCTTAAGCCTAGCCCGCACTTGTGCCCAGGCCTTAAGCCTAGCCCGCACTTGTGCCCAGGCCTTAAGCCTAGCCCACACTTGTGCCCCCTGCCTTGATCCTAGCCAGCACTTGTGCCCAGGCCTTAAGCCTAGCCCGCACTTGTGCCCAGGCCTTAAGCCTAGCCTGCACTTTTGAGCCCCTTGAATGCTTGTTTGTTTGTTTTTGTCTTCAGCTTCATGTTGGTTATGCACATAGGGCCAGCTTTACGCTCTTCGCTCTTGTCCCGTCTGA
The DNA here is from genome assembly GCF_032444005.1 of Ranitomeya imitator. Taxonomy (NCBI): domain Eukaryota; kingdom Metazoa; phylum Chordata; class Amphibia; order Anura; family Dendrobatidae; genus Ranitomeya; species Ranitomeya imitator. The sequence continues at coordinate 5,923 of NW_027193327.1, read as the reverse complement.
ATGCGCATGCACGACTGTAATTGGGGAAGAAGGCATTACCCATTTACGGAGGACAGACAAGAAGTGCCTGGTCGCTTGGAGCATGGGGTTATGGAGAGGCTCCGCACTGTACAACAAAGGATCTAGTCCTAAATGTCCAAGTACAGAGTAGAGGGGTGAAAGCTAGCTCTTCACCCCTATGGGTGCCTAACCCTTTATGCAAAGAGTGCAAAGAGTTAGCTGAATGCCTTAAGCCTAGCCAGCACTTGTGCCCCCTGCCTTGATCCTGGCCAGCACTGCACTTGTACCCATGCCTTAAGCCTGGCTGGCACTTGTGCCCATGCCTTAAGCCTAGCCGGCACTTGTGGCCCCTGCCTTGATCCTAGCCAGCACTGCACTTGTGCCCAGGCCTTAAGCCTAGCCTGCACTTGTGCCCCGGCCTTAAGCCTAGCCCGCACTTGTGTCCAGGCCTTAAGCCTAGCCCTCACTTGTGCCCAGGCCTTAAGCCTAGCCCGCACTTGTGCCCAGGCCTTAAGCCTAGCCCGTACTTGTGCCCAGGCCTTAAGCCTAGCCCGCACTTGTGCCCCGGCCTTAAGCCTAACCCGCACTTGTGCCCAGGCCTTAAGCCTAGCCCGCACTTGTGCCCAGGCCTTAAGCCTAGCCCGCACTTGTGCCCAGGCCTTAAGCCGAGCCCGCACTTGTGCCCCTGCCTTAAGCCGAGCCCGCACTTGTGCCCCTGCCTTAAGCCGAGCCCGCACTTGTGCCCCTGCCTTGATCCTAGCCAGCACTTGTGCCCAGGCCTTAAGCCTAGCCCGCACTTGTGCCCAGGCCTTAAGCCTAGCCCGCACTTGTGCCCCCTGCCTTGATCCTAGCCAGCACTGCACTTATGCCCAGGCCTTAAGCCTAGCCTGCACTTGTGCCCAGGCCTTAAGCCTAGCCCGCACTTGTGCCCAGGCCTTAAGCCTAGCCCGCACTTGTGCCCAGGCCTTAAGCCTAGCCCGCACTTGTGCCCAGGCCTTAAGCCTAGCCCGCACTTGTGCCCAGGCCTTAAGCCTAGCCCGCACTTGTGCCCAGGCCTTAAGCCTAGCCCGCACTTGTGCCCAGGCCTTAAGCCTAGCCCGCACTTGTGCCCAGGCCTTAAGCCTAGCCCACACTTGTGCCCCCTGCCTTGATCCTAGCCAGCACTTGTGCCCAGGCCTTAAGCCTAGCCCGCACTTGTGCCCAGGCCTTAAGCCTAGCCTGCACTTTTGAGCCCCTTGAATGCTTGTTTGTTTGTTTTTGTCTTCAGCTTCATGTTGGTTATGCACATAGGGCCAGCTTTACGCTCTTCGCTCTTGTCCCGTCTGAATGCGCATGCACGACTGTAATTGGGGAAGAAGGCATTACCCATTCATTACCCATTTACGGAGGACAGACAAGAAGTGCCTGGTCGCTTGGAGCATGGGGTTATGGAGAGGCTCCGCACTGTACAACAAAGGATCTAGTCCTAAATGTCCAAGTACAGAGTAGAGGGGTGAAAGCTAGCTCTTCACCCCTATGGGTGCCTAACCCTTTATGCAAAGAGTGCAAAGAGTTAGCTGAATGCCTTAAGCCTAGCCAGCACTTGTGCCCCCTGCCTTGATCCTGGCCAGCACTGCACTTGTACCCATGCCTTAAGCCTGGCTGGCACTTGTGCCCATGCCTTAAGCCTAGCCGGCACTTGTGGCCCCTGCCTTGATCCTAGCCAGCACTGCACTTGTGCCCAGGCCTTAAGCCTAGCCTGCACTTTGTGCCCCGGCCTTAAGCCTAGCCCGCACTTGTGTCCAGGCCTTAAGCCTAGCCCTCACTTGTGCCCAGGCCTTAAGCCTAGCCCGCACTTGTGCCCAGGCCTTAAGCCTAGCCCGTACTTGTGCCCAGGCCTTAAGCCTAGCCCGCACTTGTGCCTCCGGCCTTAAGCCTAACCCGCACTTGTGCCCAGGCCTTAAGCCTAGCCCGCACTTGTGCCCAGGCCTTAAGCCTAGCCCGCACTTGTGCCCAGGCCTTAAGCCGAGCCCCGCACTTGTGCCCCCTGCCTTAAGCCGAGCCCGCACTTGTGCCCCTGCCTTAAGCCGAGCCCGCACTTGTGCCCCTGCCTTGATCCTAGCCAGCACTTGTGCCCAGGCCTTAAGCCTAGCCCGCACTTGTGCCCAGGCCTTAAGCCTAGCCCGCACTTGTGCCCCCTGCCTTGATCCTAGCCAGCACTGCACTTATGCCCAGGCCTTAAGCCTAGCCTGCACTTGTGCCCAGGCCTTAAGCCTAGCCCGCACTTGTGCCCAGGCCTTAAGCCTAGCCCGCACTTGTGCCCAGGCCTTAAGCCTAGCCCGCACTTGTGCCCAGGCCTTAAGCCTAGCCCGCACTATGTGCCCAGGCCTTAAGCCTAGCCCGCACTTGTGCCCCAGGCCTTAAGCCTAGCCCGCACTTGTGCCCAGGCCTTAAGCCTAGCCCGCACTTGTGCCCAGGGCCTTAAGCCTAGCCCGCACTTGTGCCCCTGCCTTGATCCTAGCCAGCACTTGTTGCCCAGGGCCTTAAGCCTAGGCCCGCACTTTGTGCCCAGGCCTTAAGCCTAGCCCCGCACTTGTGCCCAGGCCTTAAGCCTAGCCCGCACTTGTGCCCCTGCCTTAAGCCTAGCCCGCACTTGTGCCCCCTGCCTTGATCCTAGCCAGCACTTGTGCCCCCTGCCTTGATCCTAGCCAGCACTTGTGCCCAGGCCTTAAGCCTAGCCCGCACTGTGCCCAGGCCTTAAGCCTAGCCTGCACTTTTGAGCCCCTTGAATGCTTGTTTGTTTGTTTTTGTCTTCAGCTTCATGTTGGTTATGCACATAGGGCCAGCTTTACGCTCTTCGCTCTTGTCCCGTCTGAATGCGCATGCACGACTGTAATTGGGGAAGAAGGCATTACCCATTTACGGAGGACAGACAAGAAGTGCCTGGTCGCTTGAGCATGGGGTTATGGAGAGGCTCCGCCACTGTACAACAAAGGATCTAGTCCTAAATGTCCAAGTACAGAGTAGAGGGGTGAAAGCTAGCTCTTCACCCCTATGGGTGCCTAACCCTTTATGCAAAGAGTGCAAAGAGTTAGCTGAATGCCTTAAGCCTAGCCAGCACTTTGTGCCCCCTGCCTTGATCCGTGGCCAGCACTGCACTTGTGCCCATGCCTTAAGCCTGGCTGGCACTTGTGCCCATGCCTTAAGCCTAGCCGGCACTTGTGGCCCCTGCCTTGATCCTAGCCAGCACTGCACTTGTGCCCAGGCCTTAAGCCTAGCCTGCACTTGTGCCCCTGGCCTTAAGCCTAGCCCGCACTTGTTTCCAGGCCTTAAGCCTAGCCCGCACTTGTGTCCAGGCCTTAAGCCTAGCCCGCACTTGTGCCCAGGCCTTAAGCCTAGCCCGCACTTGTGCCCAGGCTAAAGCCTAGCCCGCACTTGTGCCCAGGCCTTAAGCCTAGCCCGCACTTGTGCCCCGGCCTTAAGCCTAACCCGCACTTGTGCCCAGGCCTTAAGCCTAACCCCCGCACTTGTGCCCAGGCCTTAAGCCTAACCCGCACTTGTGCCCAGGCCTTAAGCCTAGCCCGCACTTGTGCCCAGGCCTTAAGCCTAGCCCGCACTTGTGCCCTGGCTTTAAGCTTAGCCCGCACTTGTGCCCCGGCTTTAAGCTTAGCCCGCACTTGTGCCTCGGCCTTAAGCCGAGCCCGCACTTGTGCCCCGGCCTTAAGCCGAGCCCGCACTTGTGCCCCGGCCTTAAGCCGAGCCCGCACTTGTGCCCCGGCCTTAAAGCCGAGCCCGCACTTGTGCCCTGGCCTTAAGCCGAGCCCGCACTTGTGCCCCTGCCTTAAGCCGAGCCCGCACTTGTGCCCCTGCCTTAAGCCTGAGCCCGCACTTTGTGCCCCTGCCTTAAGCCTAGCCCGCACTTGTGCCCAGGCCTTAAGCCTAGCCCGCACTTGTTGCCCAGGCCTTAAGCCTAGCCCGCACTTGTGCCCTGGCCTTAAGCCTAGCCCGCACTTGTGCCCAGGCCTTAAGCCTAGCCCGCACTTTGTGCCCAGGCCTTAAGCCTAGCCCGCACTTGTGCCCAGGCCTTAAGCCTAGCCCGCACTTGTGCCCAGGCCTTAAGCCTAGCCCGCACTTGTGCCCCGGCCTTAAGCCTAGCCCGCACTTGTGCCCCGGCCTTAAGCCTAGCCCGCACTTGTGCCCAGGCGCCTTAAGCCTAGCCCCGCACCTTGTGCCCAGGGCCTGAAGCCTAGCCCGCACTTGTGCCCAGGCCTTAAGCCTAGCCCGCACTTGTGCCCAGGCCTTAAGCCTAGCCCGCACTTGTGCCCAGGCCTTAAGCCTAGCCCGCACTTTGTCCTCAGGCCATAAGCCTAGCCCGCACTTGTGCCCCGGCCTTAAGCCTAGCCCGCACTTGTGCCCCGGCCTTAAGCCTAGCCCGCACTTGTGCCCCGGCCTTAAGCCTAGCCCGCACTTGTGCCCAGGCCTTAAGCCTAGCCCGCACTTGTGCCCAGGCCTTAAGCCTAGCCTGCACTTTTGAGCCCCTTGAATGCTTGTTTGTTTGTTTTTGTCTTCAGCTTCATGTTGGTTATGCACATAGGGCCAGCTTTACGCTCTTCGCTCTTGTCCCGTCTGAATGCGGCATGCACGACTGTAATTGGGGGAAGAAGGCATTACCCATTTACGGAGGACAGACAAGAAGTGCCTGGTCGCTTGGAGCATGGGGTTATGGAGAGGCTCCGCACTGTACAACAAAGGATCTAGTCCTAAATGTCCAAGTACAGAGTAGAGGGGTGAAAGCTAGCTCTTCACCCCTATGGTGTGCCTAACCCTTTATTGCAAAGAGTGCAAAGAGTTAGCTGAATGCCTTAAGCCTAGCCAGCACTTGTGCCCCCTGCCTTGATCCTGGCCAGCACTGCACTTGTGCCCATGCCTTAAGCCTGGCTGGCACTTGTGCCCATGCCTTAAGCCTAGCCGGCACTTGTGGCCCCTGCCTTGATCCTAGCCAGCACTGCACTTGTGCCCAGGCCTTAAGCCTAGCCTGCACTTGTGCCCAGGCCTTAAGCCTAGCCTGCACTTGTGCCCCCGGCCTTAAGCCTAGCCCGCACTTGTGTCCCAGGCCTTAAGCCTAGCCCGCACTTGTGCCCAGGCCTTAAGCCTAGCCCGCACTTGTGCCCAGGCCTTAAGCCTAGCCCGCACTTGTGCCCCAGGCCTTAAGCCTAGCCCGCACTTGTGCCCTAGGCCTTAAGCCTAACCCGCACTTGTGCCCAGGCCTTAAGCCTAGCCCGCACTTGTGCCCAGGCCTTAAGCCTAGCCCGCACTTGTGCCCAGGCCTTAAGCCTAGCCCGCACTTGTGCCCAGGCCTTAAGCCTAGCCCGCACTTGTGCCCCCTGCCTTGATCCTAGCCAGCACTGCACTTATGCCCAGGCCTTAAGCCTAGCCCGCACTTGTTGCCCAGGCCCTTAAGCCTAGCCCGCACTTGTGCCCCCTGCCTTGATCCTAGCCAGCACTGCACTTATGCCCAGGCCTTAAGCCTTGCCCGCACTTGTGCCCAGGCCTTAAGCCTAGCCCGCACTGTGCCCAGGCCTTAAGCCTAGCCCGCACTTGTGCCCAGGCCTTAAGCCTAGCCCGCACTTGTGCCCAGGCCCTTAAGCCTAGCCCGCACTTGTGCCCAGGCCTTAAGCCTAGCCCGCACTTGTGCCCAGGCCTTAAGCCTAGCCCGCACTTGTGCCCAGGCCTTAAGCCTAGCCCGCACTTTGTGCCCAGGCCTTAAGCCCTAGCCCGCACTTGTGCCCCTGGCCTTGATCCTAGCCCGCACTTGTGCCCAGGCCTTAAGCCTAGCCCGCACTTGTGCCCAGGCCTTAAGCCTAGCCCGCACTTGTGCCCCCTGCCTTGATCCTAGCCAGCACTTGTGCCCAGGCCTTAAGCCTAGCCCGCACTTGTGCCCCTG